>NC_092246.1:9022500-9032500 GCF_036320965.1 Panulirus ornatus | reverse complement strand
TATTTTGATATTACAAGTACAGCGATATTTTTTGTGAGCAATGGCTAAGGTGCTTTTGTTCGACAGACCGACCGTTCACAAACACTGGGTGGGGGAGGTTGCGTACACAAAGAGCCTCAGAAATTGTACAGATTGCTTGACATTGTACAAACCTTGTCGAACACACGCTGCTGTAGACGAAGCAAAAAATAGTGCTAAAAGAGTTCTGAGTAATTTCTTTTATTTCGACGATGGGTGAAAATGTGTTTAGTGTAATGTTTACGGGATTTAATTCCCTTTCAAGCCCTTGAACCCATAAGCCCAATAGACCTTCGATGCTATGGACAAAGTGACGGGGAAATCCACACCGTGGATTGTTCAACCCATGACTTGGTCGCCCGTCTCGTAACAGCAAACTTGGCTAAACGTAGACTTGCACATATGTTACACATTCTCCCCAGCAAAGAAACAGAATTCCCTAGCGATCGTGTTCACTGGTGTTCGCCAGCAAGAAATGCCCACCAAGGCAATGTTGTCAAATGCCCACCAAGGCAATGTTGTCAAATGCCCACCAAGGCAATGTTGTCAGCTTTTATGCTTTATGTACCTGGCATTGTCGACCGCTGTAGACAGCGACTGCTACAATCCACTTTGTTTCAGTCTGAATCGTGCATGCGATATTGTCTTCTCGATCCGGGCAATTCTGTATAGGTAGCGTACGTCAGGCAGCGATGTAATGTTACGCGAGCAACGTCTGTCAGCATTTCTCCTACCTGCTGTATCCAGAGAGAGCGTGTGGTGGTGGAGCACATCTTTGTGATCCGGGTAGAGCAAGGGCAGCCTCTACCTCTACCCCAGCACACGTTTAAGCCTAGTGATTAAGCCGAGCAACGAGTGAAGCCGAGTGTGAGAGAGGCATCATTCGGGTGGCAGGGCGCAGCAAAGCAACGGAGGGTTGCCGGACACAAAGATTTCAAGTGATCCTGCGAACGACGAGGGCTAGGCTTCTCGCCGCCTCGCTGGCCTTCGAAATAATTAGTTTCACAAGAGGAGGAGGAGGACGACAACAACAACAACAGCGACGACGAGGACGAGGAGGTGGGTGGGCGCGGGGCAGCAAGTTCATGATGAACATAGTGGTGGTTGTGGTGGTGTTGTTAAGATGTGTTTACGTGATGATGTAATTTTGGCGTGGTGTTTGGAATGTCCTAAGTTCGAGCCGTCTCTGTCTTGGGGGCGGGGGCGTGGGGCCGTGTGGAGACTCGTTTCGCGCTGTGAGTTGACGTACAACTTCCCCCTCTGACGAGTATGACTGTAGACTGTACGTACAGACAGTCACACACGGGATGATACTGAGAGCGGTTTCAACGTACCTCCTGATCTCCCAGCGTTGTACGTCGTCGATCACGTTCCCTCATTCTGCTGCCGTCCTGGAAGCACTTTACGAGCGAGGGAATCCGGTTGAAGAAGTACGAGTGTGACCTTGACACCATCTCGAGGATGTCCTGCTGCGTAGACGAGGGAGGAGAACATGATGGTAGTTTACCGGACTAGATAGGTGGTGGGAGGAGACCTGGCGTGATGACTGAGGAAGTGGGAAATGTATCCGGAAATGTCATGACGGTCAGTCAGGATGGACAAGATCATGAACGATAGAGAGGGATGATAAGATGCCCTCAAGACCCGGACGAAATTTGAGGCATTTGAGATGGAGAATGACTGGAATGGGTGCGTTAAGATTGAGATACGAGAGATCAGGGAATGGAGACGGGTTGAAATGGGGTTATTTCTGTAGGACTACACACACACTCCGGACGAAGGAGACCTCGACCTCGACTTTATCTCCTCATCCCTCGAGTCTTAAGTGGACCTTTCGAGGGAGACGCAGGTTGATGCCAGAGATGCTACATTGTCCTCCTGTAGTAGTGCTGACGCGGGAGTCGCCTCGAGGACCCTATTGTGGTAGAGACGCCGGCAGGAGTCGCCCTGAGCAGTAGCCTCCTGCAACGAGTTAACGCTGACGCGGGAGTCGCTCCCAAGGACGCGTTCCCCCGTAGGTGCTCCGGGTGGGCGCCCTCCTTGTAGTTGAAGCCTGACGCGGGGAGTTTCCATCTCCTGTGGCGGCGCTGCCCACACGAAGCGTGGAGGACGTGGCGTCATCCTTTGCCTATTTGACGGACGCCCCAAGTCGGCAACTTCGAGCGCGGGTGAAGCCATCCATCGCTTCTCCTTCATTGCGAACGACACAAAGTTTTGGGAGGGAGCGAATCTTTTGCATGGCGATGCCTCGCCTTCCACAGCGGCAGGAACTGTGAGGAGTGGTTTTAAGCCCGGGAAGACGTAAGGTTATGTGGAGTCTGTCTGATACAGAGGAGATGCAGCTGGGTCTCCCTCACTCACTGTCTGTCTATCTGTGTCTATCTATCCTATCTATCTGTCTATATCTATCTATCTATCTCCCTAACTTTCTCTGTGTGACCCCTGACCAGCGTATCTGTCGATCTATCTATCCCCGACCACCGTATCTGTCTATCTATCTATCTATCTCCCTCGGATATGGCAGCGCTCATAACGCCATTTCCCGGGCAGCAGAGTGAGGAAGTTGGGTCCGGAGGGAGGGATGCAACGCCTCCGGCCCACCACGATGGTTGGTGTGGTGGTAGTGGTGACGCGCCACACCAACTGAGGCCACCACCAGATGGTTGGTGTGGTGGTGGTGGTGGTGGTGGAGACGCGCCACACCAACTGATGCCACCACGATGGTTGATGTGGTGCGGGAACGAAAGCAAAGTGCGCGTTCGAATCTAGACCGGGGGGTTTCAAGTATACACACACACACACACACACACACACACACACACACACACACACACACACACACATACACACACACACGCCTCAGTAGTAATGATGTAACGTTTGGTTACCCCACAGTCCATGGGGTTGATCATGGTCCAGGCTAGCGCTGAGTGGAGACGTGATGATTGTGGCATCACACCAGCTCTCTCTCTCTCTCTCTCTCTCTCTCTCTCTCTCTCCGTCTGTGTTGAAAGGCAAACCGTCAGGGCCCGAGAGAGAGAGAGAGAGAGAGAGAGAGAGAGAGAGAGAGAGAGAGAGAGAGAGAGAGAGAGAGAGAGAGAGAAATTTGTGTATGGGGAATATGGTCCATGACTGCGAGTGTGTTGGTGTCTGCTGGCGACCAGGGTACTAACGTCTGGTGGAGACTACAGCACTGGTGTGTGTTGGAGACCAGGGTACTAGGGTGTGTTGGAGACCAGGGTACTAGGGGTGTGATGGAGACCAGGGTACTAGGGTGTGTTGGAGATCAGGGTACTAGGGGTGTGATGGAGACCAGGGTACTAGGGTGTGTTTTGGAGACCAGGATACTAGAGTGTGTTTTGGAGACCAGGATACTAGAGTGTGTTGGAGACCAGGGTACTAGGGGTGTGATGGAGACCAGGGTACTAGGGGTGTGATGGAGACCAGGGTACTAGGGGTGTGATGGAGACCAGGGTACTAGGGGTGTGATGGAGACCAGGGTACTAGGGGTGTGATGGAGACCAGGGTACTAGGGATGTGATGGAGACCAGGGTACTAGAGTGTGTTTTGGAGACCAGGGTACTAGAGTGTGTTTTGGAGACCAGGGTACTAGAGTGTGTGTTGGAGACCAGGATACTAGAGTGTGTTAGAGACCAGGATACTAGAGTGTGTTGGAGACCAGGATACTAGAGTGTGTTGGAGACCAGGATACTAGAGTGTGTTGGAGACCAGGATACTAGAGTGTGTTGGAGACCAGGATACTAGAGTGTGTTGGAGACCAGGATACTAGAGTGTGTTGGAGACCAGGATACTAGAGTGTGTTGGAGACCAGGATACTAGAGTGTGTTGGAGACCAGGATACTAGAGTGTGTTGGAGACCAGGATACTAGAGTGTGTTGGAGACCAGGATACTAGAGTATGTTGGAGACCAGGATACTAGAGTGTGTTGGAGACCAGGATACTAGAGTGTGTTGGAGACCAGGATACTAGAGTGTGTTGGAGACCAGGATACTAGAGTGTGTTGGAGACCAGGATACTAGAGTGTGTTGGAGACCAGGATACTAGAGTGTGTTGGAGACCAGGATACTAGAGTGTGTTGGAGACCAGGATACTAGAGTGTGTTGGAGACCAGGATACTAGAGTGTGTTGGAGACCAGGATACTAGAGTGTGTTGGAGACCAGGATACTAGAGTGTGTTGGAGACCAGGGAACTAGGGTGTGTTGGGGACCAGGGTACTGGCGTGTGTTGGAGACCAGGATACTAGAGTGTGTTGGAGACCAGGGAACTAGGGTGTGTTGGGGACCAGGGTACTGGCGTGTGTTGGAGACCAGGGAACTAGGGTGTGTTGGGGACCAGGGTACTGGCGTGTGATGGAGACCAGAATACTAGAGTGTTGGAGACCAATGTAATAGTGTGTTGGAGACCAATGTAATAGTGTGTTGGAGACCAGGGTACTAGGGTGTATTGGAGACTAGGGTTCTAACGTGTGGTGGAGAGGAGCGCTGTGATCGCGTGCGTTGGAGAACACGGGAGTCGCAAGTGTTGGCGAATGTCCTTACCGTGTGTTGGAGACGGATGATCAAGGCAGCAGGAGAGACAGCAGGAGACGACCTCTCCCGTCGAGAGCGGATCTAATGAGGGAAACACGTTTGAAGGACCATTGACAGCGCCTTCATTAATTCTTTGAGACAGAGACGTCACCCTCTCCCTCCTCCTCCACCTCCCCCGAGGCCTCTTGTGTTTAGAGTAGATGGTGGGAGGGTGGAGGGGCGCGCGGAGGCGGAGTGGGGGTTGGGTTGGTTAATGGGTCGAGTGGGTGTGTTCAGGGAAGGGTGGGTGGGGAAGGAGGAGAAGAAGGCGATGGGGGCGGGCGCCACTGTCCCGTGTCGCTCGTGTAGAGGGAGGGAAGTGAAAAGGGGGGGGAGGACATCCACCCCACGGGAATACGAAATGACGAAGGATGGAACGGAAGTGCACAATAGCTCATCGCTTCGAGGAGGAGGGAGAGGGGGGAAAGGCGTTATCGTAAAAGGCCAATCCTCGTGTAGGTCGTCTCCACACGTAAACTATGGGAAGCAGTGGCTCGTCGCACACCGCAGGCATAGGTCTTTGGGAGCTGGCACACACACACACACACACACACACACACACACACACACACACAGATAGCTCAAGAGGGCAGTGGCCAAAAAGTTACCTTTAGAGCAGAGAGAGAGAGAGAGAGAGAGAGAGAGAGAGAGAGAAGCAACGCCACTGTGGACGTAAATATGGAATCAAAAACCTTTTGCCTCATCAGATCTTTACCTTTCGCTGCTCTTCTGCCATCTATTCCCATCCGATACGTTCTTGTTGTTGCTTTCTCTCTCTCTCTCTCTCTCTCTCTCTCTCTCTCTCTCTCTCTCTCTCTCTCTCTCTCTCTGTTCTGACGGTAACACATCTGCCACCGCTTCCCCGAGGAGCATGCGTGTGCCCCAGCCTCTGAAGACTTGTGATAAGCGATGAGCCACTGCTTCCCAGGGTAGAAACCGACGAGGCGATCGTCTCGGGCGGTACTGGCTAACGGCTGTACACTGACCAGACGTGATATGGGTTTGTAAACACGTCATAAGCCTGGTCGCCTCCTACAGACAACACCACAAGATGCCAGTAAGCATGTTGCGTGTGTGTGTGTGTGTGTGTGTGTGTGTGTGGAGGTTGTAGGTTGAGGTTGTAGGGGGTGTCCCGGAGAAAGTGAAGGACAGAGGGTTGAAGGACGGATCCGGACAAAAGTTGTAGGACTGGACGAAGCGAAATATAGACATGTAGAAGAAGTCGATCTGTTTCGGTAGGAGGGGGACAACAACCGGGGTCATATATCCCACTTAAAATTTCCCCACTGTCGTAGGAGTCTGAAAAAATGTACGTTTCAGGAGCTGTAATACATCTGTTAGAGGGAGTGGCGATCGGGGGAGATCTTAGTGGCCCGAGCCTCAGACCCAGAGGAGGGCAGATGGGGTCGGGGTGGGTACACACTTCGGCATCACCCAGACGAGCTCCGTCATCCCATCCAAGCAGCCTCCCTCTCTGGTCTTCCAGCTAGCAGGGACTCTGTGCCACCTGGCACTGACGTCCATTCTCCCTCCTTCGTGTATGTTGGTCTGGGGTTTGGTTAACATTACTTCCCGACTTGTTCGTCTGTTTTCTCGCTCTGATAATGATGATGACGAGGGAGGAGGAGTGTGTAAATACGTCATGATGTGCATTCAGTAATACGCCCCAGCGTTCATTGTCTTACTGCTTCTCTTGATGATGGGCGGGGTGCGCGCGTGTGTGTGTGTGTGTGGTGCTTTTGTGTCTGGGGTAATACCTCTCATTGGTTCACTCGCCTCCCTTCCTCCTTCACGCCCTCACACACCTTTTTACAGTAATAGGGTGGTTTAAGAGGAGAACGAAGGGGTTGCACAGAGGAAGGTGTAATTCTCAAATGGAAGGGGGAGAAGAGAGTGTTAAAGAGGACATAAAAGTGCATGGTTCAGGGTTTGTGGGGTGTGTGCACAAGTGTTGAGGAAACTTGTAACTTGTGAAGTCTTATTTGATACACCCTCGGCTGAGCCTTGCGGGGGTGTATGTAGAGGTGTTGTCTGTCGTTGGTGTAGGAAGGATAGGGAAGTTAGCAGAAACCAGACTAGGGCATTCATTGTTCCTTGTTTACGTCGATGGATGGCTTTGAGGGCGCGCGCGTCAGTAATGCTTTGATGCTCCCGGGGAACAAAGGATGTTGACTGTATGTGCTGGTGTCTAGGTCTCTTTTATGCTTTGTCTGTAGTTGGGGTCGTCGTTATATTCCAGGGTCTGCCACACCTGCAACTCCCCCGTGTCTCCCTCCTTCCAACTCGCACTTACCCAATGCACCCTCTCTCAACCGTAGATCTCCCTATTCTTTGGACCTCCTTTTCCTCCAGAAACTCGCAGCTCTCCACCTCATCTTCTCCCGCAGCCACCTCCCTAACACACCTCACCACTTTTCCTTCCTTCCCACACCTCATCACCTCCCTCCTAACAGCACCACGCCCCTTGACCTTCAATGTGACCTCTTATCCTTCGCCTGGGATAGTCAAAGCCCCTCTCCGACCCTCTTGTTCCTTTCATTATCCTCTCCCTCATTAGGACTCTAACAGGACTAGTACCACAGTGTCCCTCACAATCCCATCAGGACTCTCTCAGGACTAGTGTAGGAACGTCCCTCACCGCGTCATGAGGACTCCTGCAGGAGGAGAGTATAAGGCCGCCTTCTTCCGTCAAGACCTCCGTCAGTAGCTCCTGCCTTCTCTAGTCATTTCCCTCAGTCACAGGCACCGTGCAGGGAAGCTCCTAAGCCCGAGGGCGTTGCCTCCCGTGAGGTACTCTTCGATCGTCCGTCTTCACTCGCTTTCGTCTCCACCCTTCGTCTGTCCACCTCAATCTTGTCCTCTTGTTTCAGTTGCCTCTCCAACAGCTTACCGTGATCTCCACATCTGTCTCTTAGCCTCCTCCTGCCTCGCGTCAATCCAACCTCCTCTCTCTCTCTCTCTCTCTCTCTCTCTCTCTCTCTCTCTCTCTCTCTCTCTCTCTCTCTCTCTCTCTCTCTCTCTCTCTGCCCTGTACATCTTCCTCACGCCCATCCGCCTCCAGCTCCAACTTTTATCTCTATCTTTTCAACGCGATCCCCCTATCTCTCCAACCAACCTACCTAACCCCCACATGTGTCTCCCCACCTCCGCACCACAGCTCGGTCCAGTATAAGAAGGAACACCTCACTCAGACCCGTACAGCTGCCTCACACCGACACACACACACACACGACCTGCCTCACTAATAGTTCAATAACACCTCACGCTCACTTGCCTAACCGTCTCGCTCCCCCTCCCCTCCCTCAACCTACAACCATAAATCCGTCACACACACACACACACACACACACACACACACACACATATAGCGATGTTAGAATAAAACTTTGAAAATGTCCTCTTTTCTAAGTACAAAGTTGCTATTAGCACCGAGCTGATATAACAGCAAAGTTGGTCTAAGTGCAGAATTTATATAAGCCCAAAGTTGTTAAAACTACCGAGTTGGGTAAGATAGAGGAAGGCTCTCTCATTTCCAGGTTTTAAGTTTTAGTTAAAACTTCGCCGACACAAGAGTCCGCCACACCACTCCTGGCCCGCCCTTGTTAATGACGAGTTCATCGTCTCGTGGTCTCCTGTAGGATCCTGGCTGGTTGGACGACCAACTGTCAGTTCTAGACGGGCCTCCCGTCTCGTGGTCTCCAGTAGGATGCTGGCCATCCTTCGACCGTCAGTTCTAGACGGGCCTCCCGTCTCGTGGTGTCCTGTAGGATGCTGGCCCGTCCTTCGACCGTCAGTTCTAGATAGGCCTCCCGTCTCGTGGTGTCCTGTAGGATGCTGGCCGTCCTTTAACCGTCAGTTCTAGACGGGCCTCCCGTCTCGTAGTGTCCTGTAGGATGCTGGCCATCCTTCAACTGTCATTTTCTGAAGGCCTCCCGTCTCGTAGTGTCCTGTAGGATGCTGGCCATCCTTCAACTGTCATTTTCTGATGGCCTCCCGTCTCGTGGTCTCCAGTAGGATGCTGGCCATCCTTCAACTGTCATTTTCTGACGACGGCCTCCCGTCTCGTGGTGTCCTGTAGGATTCTGGCCATCCTTCGACCGTCATTTTCTGACGGCCTCCCGTCTCGTAGTGTCCTGTAGGATGCTGGCCATCCTTCAACTGTCATTTTCTGACGGCCTCCCGTCTCGTGGTGTCCTGTAAGATGCTGGCCGTCCTTCAGCTGTCATTTCTAGACGGGCCTCCCGTCTCGTGGTGTCCTGTAGGATGCTGGCCATCCTTCAACTGTCATTTCTAACAGCCTCCCGTCTCGTGGTGTCCTGTAGGATGCTGGCCGTCCTTCGACCGTCAGTTCTAGACGGGCCTCCCGTCTCATGACTTCCCGTAGGATGCTGGCCCGTCCTTCAACCGTCGTTTCAGACCGTCCATCTCCCGTCTCTCTGTGTCCTATAAGGGGATACCGTCAGTTCCGACCATCTCAAAATTCACTGGCGTCCCCATAAGACGCCGACATCTCTTACATATACCAGCGCATCGTCCCCACTCTACCATTTATCAAGTGGATAAGGTCTCTCCTCCCCCTCAACCCCACTCCTTTTTTTCTCTCTCTCCAGTAGCTTCTGTTTGACGCTTGGCATCCAACTGTACCTAGGCGAACAGCGCTGTCACCCGTATGGCACAAGTCTCGTCATTCCTCCCAGGTCGCGAAAGCTTAGAGAGAGAGAGAGAGAGAGAGAGAGAGAGAGAGAGAGAGAGAGAGAGAGAGAGAGAGAGGAAAGTGGTTATGACTTCTCTTTCTTTCCTCACGAGTTCGATACAATTTTTTTTTCTCTCTCTCTCCCTCTCTTTTAGCGCCAGAGTTTCGAGGACTTCCAGGACGAGTGCGTCTTACCGGGCCTCCTCCCCGACGCGGCGTGGGGGAGAAGGGGCGACCCAGCGTAGCGGAGAGGCTCTCCAAGAATACCCGTGTACAAAGTTGATCAGGCTGTCAGGGGTCGACAGAACCTTTCGGTGAATAAATGATCCTTTCTTCCCGTGCAGCGCCCCTCATAGAATTTTCCATGACGCTTCTTCTAGACCTCTGGAAGGCACTGCGGGGGGAGCGCTGTGTGGATGCTGTGGCTTCCAGCGTTGCCGTAGGTAGAGTTGCTGTTGTGGCTTCCAGCAGTGTTGTCGTGGGGGAGCGTTGTGTTGATACTGTGGCTTCCAGCGTTGCCGTAGGTAGAGTTGTTGCTGTGGCTTCCAGCAGGGTTGTCGTGGGGAGCGTTGTGTTGATGCTGTGGCTTCCAGCGTTGCCGTAGGTAGAGTTGCTGTTGTGGCTTCCAGCAGTGTTGTCGTGGGGAGCGTTGTGTTGATGCTGTGGCTTCCAGCGTTGCTGTAGGGAGCATTGTATTGA
>NC_092246.1:9010000-9017500 GCF_036320965.1 Panulirus ornatus | reverse complement strand
TTGATTTGGAAGGGATTTCGTGGTGTAGTGGTTAGTATTCGCTGACCGTGAGGGATTCAAGGGCCGCCCAGGGTCGAGGGCATAGGTTCGAATCCTAGGTTGCGGCTGTGGGTCCACAGTTAACCCAGCTGTTCATCATTCCATAGGGGCTGGCTGACAATATAGGTACCTGGCTTGGACTAAGGTATATATATATATATATATATATATATATATATATATATATATATATATATATAGAAAATATCATTGACCTTTAAGAATTTTTTGACCATTTGAAATAGAATTTAACCATTGAAATTACAGGGAAAAAACGCTTCTTTGCCGCTGTGGACCGCTTCATACCCCCCCTCCGCTTCCCCCTCTCCCCCCACACGGCATATTCATGCCCCGAGTGTCCCATTAAAGGCCAGTGGGCGTGTTGACCACTTGGATTGGGTGCTCTTCCCAACCCCCGGCCGGAGAGGTGAAATCGAACCCAGGGGTCATTGGTTCGGGTGAGTAGAGGCGGCCGGGGGTAAACCAGTGTGCCACCGAGCGGCGGGGGCGGTGCCTGGGATCTCTCTCTCTCTCTCTCTCTCTCTCTCTCTCTCTCTCTCTCTCTCTCTCTCTCTCAAAACATTCCTCTCCCCCCTACTCTCTCAGACGAGTCCTCTCCCTTCCACTCTCCCGGACGAGTCCTCTCCCTCCCACTCTCCCAGACGAGTCCTCTCCCTCCCACTCTCCCGGACGAGTCCTCTCCCTCCCACTCTCCCGGACGAGTCCTCTCCCTCCCACTCTCCCGGACGAGTCCTCTCCCTCCCACTCTCCCGGACGAGTCCTCTCCCTCCCACTCTTCCACACGAGTCCTCTCCCTCCCACTCTCCCGGACGAGTCCTCTCCCTCCCACTCTTCCGGACGAGTCCTCTCCCTCCCACTCTTCCGGACGAGTCCTCTCCCTCCCACTCTCCCAGACGAGTCCTCTCCCTCCCACTCTCTCAGACGAGTCGTCTCCCTCCCACTCTCTCAGACGAGTCCTCTCCCTCCCACTCTCCCGGACGAGTCCTCTCCCTCCCACTCTCCCGGACGAGTCCTCTCCCTCCCACTCTCCCGGACGAGTCCTCTCCCTCCCACTCTCCCGGACGAGTCCTCTCCCTCCCACTCTCCCGGACGAGTCCTCTCCCTCCCACTCTCCCAGACGAGTCCTCTCCCTCCCACTCTCCCGGACGAGTCCTCTCCCTCCCACTCTCCCGGACGAGTCCTCTCCCTCCCACTCTCCCGGACGAGTACTCTCCCTCCCACTCTCCCGGACGAGTCCTCTCCCTCCCACTCTCTCAGACGAGTCGTCTCCCTCCCACTCTCTCAGACGAGTCCTCTCCCTCCCACTCTCCCGGACGAGTCCTCTCCCTCCCACTCTCCCGGACGAGTCCTCTCCCTCCCACTCTCCCGGACGAGTCCTCTCCCTCCCACTCTCCCGGACGAGTCTTCTCCCTCCCACTCTCCCAGACGAGTCCTCTCCCTCCCACTCTCCCAGACGAGTCCTCTCCCTCCCACTCTCCCAGACGAGTCCTCTCCCTCCCACTCTCCCAGACGAGTCCTCTCCCTCCCACTCTCCCAGGCGAGTCCTCTCCCTCCCACTCTCCCAGACGAGTCCTCTCCCTCCCACTCTCCCAGACGAGTCCTCTCCCTCCCACTCTCCCAGACGAGTCCTCTCCTTCCCACTCTCTCAGACGAGTCCTCTCCCTCCCACTCTCCCGGACGAGTCCTCTCCCTCCCACTCTCCCGGACGAGTCCTCTCCCTCCCACTCTCCCGGACGAGTCCTCTCCCTCCCACTCTCCCGGACGAGTCCTCTCCCTCCCACTCTCCCAGACGAGTCCTCTCCCTCCTATTCTCCCAGACGAGTCCTCTCCCTCACAGACCTTCCCCCGACTCTCCCAACACCACTTCTCTTTCTGAAGACATCTCCACACATCTCCCTTGCCCCCACACCCTCAACCTCCCTACCCCAGCCTCCGCGCCCCAACCACCCTTCCTCAACCTCTCTCCCTCACTCTAACCTCCCTCAGCCTTAACCCCCCCCGCACACCTCACAGCGCCGCCCCACGACCTGCTCAGCCACGGTCTTGGAAACCATCGTCAGCCCCTATCGGGGGGGACGTCATAAAAAGCAGGTGTTCGTGTAAACGAAAAACCGAAATAACAAAATTGACGTCCAGGTCTTCCGTCATCTTCTCAGCGAACGCTACCGCTGGTGGAACACTGCCTCCCCCCCCCCCCCCCCCCAAGCCCCCCCAAGCCCCCCCCCCGTAGCTCCCCTCCCTACTCACCACAGACACCCCCCCCTCCCCCCAGGTTGGCTTTCCCCCATCAGATGGTATTCACGAGATGAGTCCCTCCTTTTGACTCACGAAGTCAACTCACCGCTCGGAGAAAAAAAGAAAAAGAAAGAAAAAAGGGATATAGAGAGAGAGGTTCAGTCACTCGTCGTGGGGGGAAGCAACGTGAGTCGTACTGGAAGAAGAGAGAAGAATAAGTGGTGACTGGATCACGGACCTTATTTTTAGAGAGTTCCCCAGCTTTTTGTCTGGATGGGAATGAAGTTACCAGAGGGTCGGCCATCACAATGTACCGAGGCAGAGCACCTTGTGAGAGAAAGAGATGTGGGAAGGAAGATGACGAGGTGCCTATGTGGTGTGACGGGGGAATGACGGGGACAGACACGGTGAGACAGGGCAGACAGGAAGACAGACAGTGCCTACAGCATACAGACAGACAGACAGTGCCTACATACAGACACAGACACAGTGCATACAGGATACAGACAGACAGACAGTGCCTACTGCATACAGACAGACAGACAGTGCCTACAGCATACAGACAGACAGACACAGTGCATACAGCATACAGACAGGCAGACAGACAGTGCAAACAGCATACAAACACGATGAGACAGGGCATACAGACACAGACAGACAGACAGACAGACAGTGCATACAGCATACAGACAGGCAGACAGTGCATACAGACAGACAGACAGTGCGAAAAGTTTCAGAAATTGTATGATGGTGCAAAGAAGGTTTGACCGCTCCCTCCCCCCAACCCACGACCGCGAGTGCATAATTACATTCATGTAATTACACACACACCACACACACCACACACACACACACACACACACACACACACACACACACACACACATGCACACTACTTCATGGGCATCCCCTCCACTTTGATAGGGTCTTAGGCTTTCGCTGGTCGTGCAGAGAGAGAGAGAGAGAGAGAGAGAGAGAGAGAGAGAGAGAGAGAGAGAGAGAGAGAGTTATACATTATACATTCATGGAACATGGGACTCCACTGGGAGAGAGAGAGAGAGAGAGAGAGAGAGAGAGAGAGAGAGAGAGAGAGAGAGAGAGAGAGAGAGAGAGATTTATCCATTATACATTCATGAAACACGGGACTCCACTGAGAGAGAGAGAGAGAGAGAGAGAGAGAGAGAGAGAGAGAGAGAGAGAGAGAGAGAGAGATTTATACATTATACATTCATGGAACACGGGACTCCACTGGGAGAGAGAGAGAGAGAGAGAGAGAGAGAGAGAGAGAGAGAGAGAGAGAGAGAGAGAGAGAGAGAGAGATTTATACATTATACATTCATGAAACACGGGACTCCACTGGGAGAGAGAGAGAGAGAGAGAGAGAGAGAGAGAGAGAGAGAGAGAGAGAGAGAGATTTATACATTATACATTCATGAAACACGGGACTCCACTGGGAGAGATCACACTGTACCAGTGTGTACGAAGGAAGAAAAAAAAAAAGAAATGTACCTGTCGAGCCGCGGGGTGAGAGAGAGAGAGAGAGAGAGAGAGAGAGAGAGAGAGAGAGAGAGAGAGAGAGAGAGAGAGAGATTTATACATTATACATTCATGAAACACGGGACTCCACTGGGAGAGATCACACTGTACCAGTGTGTACGAAGGAAGAAAAAAAAAAAAGAAATGTACCTGTCGAGCCGCGGGGTGAGAGAGAGAGAGAGAGAGAGAGAGAGAGAGAGAGAGAGAGAGAGAGAGAGAGAGAGAGAGGTGTGCACCCGAGTCTTGGATGAGCCAAAGTACTGTGCAAGGGAGGGAGGCTGGCGAGCCACTCCCGCCACCACGGCCTCACACTGGAAATGTTTTCAAGTAACTGGGAGGAGGAGGAGGAGGAGGTGATGATGGTGTGTGTGTGTGTGTTTGGTGGAGGAGGAGATGATGGTGTGTGTGTGTGTGTTTGGAGGAGGAGGAGATGATGGTGTGTGTGTGTGTGTGTGTGGAGGAGGAGGAGGAGATGATGGTGTGTGTGTGTGTGTGTGTGTGGAGGAGGAGGAGGAGATGATGGTGTGTGTGTGTGTGTGGAGGAGGAGGGAGGAGGAGATGATGTTGTGTGTGTGTGTTTGGAGGAGGAGGAGGAGATGATGGTGTGTGTGTGTGTGTGTGTGGAGGAGGGGGAGGAGGAGGAGGAGGAGGAGATGATGGTGTGTGTGTGTGTGTGTGGAGGAGGAGGAGGAGATGATGGTGTGTGTGTGTGTGGAGGAGGAGGAGGAGATGATGGTGTGTGTGTGTGTGTGGAGGAGGAGGAGGAGGAGGAGATGATGGTGTGTGTGTGTGTTTGGAGGAGGAGGAGGAGATGATGGTGTGTGTGTGTGTGTGTGTGTGTGTGGAGGAGGAGGAGGAGGAGGAGGAGGAGATGATGGTGTGTGTGTGTGTGTGAAGGAGGAGGAGATGATGGTGTGTGTGTGTGTGTGGAGGAGGAGGAGATGATGGTGGTGTGTTTGTGTGTGTCTGTGTGTGTATGTGTGTGTGTGTGTGTGTCTTCCGCCTATCATCCCGGGGCTGGGGTGTGATGGCTGGCGGGATTACATTATTATCTTTATGAACCAATTAGCGGGCCAGCGGGGTGCGACACGCACCTCTCGTGTGTTCCCGCCCGGCCAGGTTACAAGGGCCAGGTATGCCCGTGGCACAGAATTGGTCACCCGGGTGTTTGATTTCCCTCGGCTAGCTCATCGCACACGCCAGCCAGCCTGGGCGGCACAGACATGCTCCCCTAGCCGTCTACAGACACACAGACACACGCACACACAGCTGTCGACAGACACACAGACACGCACACACACACACACACTATTCTGGCTTTAAAATGGACGAGAGGAGAAATTTCACAAGATCCTCACTACACGTGTTTTTATTTCTCTCTCTTTCTCTCTCCTCTCTCTCTCTCTCTCTCTCTCTCTCTCTCTCTCTCTCTGTCTCTGTCTCTCTCTCTCTCTGTCTCTCTCTCTCTCTGTCTCTCTCTCTCTCTCTCTCTCTCTCTCTCTCTGGGGATAGGGTATCCCTGGGGATAGGGGAGAAAGAATACTTCCCACGTATTCCCTGCGTGTCGTAGGTGGCGACTAAAAGGGGAGGGCGCGGGTGGCTGGAAATCCTCCCCTCTCGTTTTTTTTTTTAATTTTCCAAAAGAGGGAACAGAGAAGGGGGCCAGGTGAGGATATTCCCTCAAAGGCCCAGTCCTCTGTTCTTAACGCTACCTTGCTAATGCGGGAAATGGCGAATAGTTTGAAAGAAAAAAGATATATATATATATATATATATATATATATATATATATATATATATATATATATATATATATATATATACACACACAGACATATACATATATACACATGTACATACTCATTCTTCCTGCCTTCATCCATTCTCGTCGCCACCCCGCTATTGTATTCCATTTTCTTTCATCTGCCAGGCTGGGCGTGCTTGCCTAAACAGCGAGGTAATATTTCTCAAGCCAAGAAGTTTTGGGACCCGGATTGTGACGCTCTCGAGAACTTTTCCTCACACTTGACCCGCACGTCTTCACCGGGAGGCGACAGTGTGTCGATACCTCTTTGTTTTGTACCCACCTTGAACGCGGTATATATATATATATATATATATATATATATATATATATATATATATATATATATATATATATATATATATATATATATAATATATTATCCCTGGGGATAGGGGAGAAAGAATACTTCCCACGTATTCCCTGCGTGTCGTAGAAGGCGACTAAAAGGGGAGGGAGCGGGTGGCTGGAAATCCTCCCCTCTCGTTTTTTTTTTTTTAATTTTCCAAAAGAAGGAACAGAGAAGGGGGCCAAGTGAGGATTTTCTTCAAAGGCCCAGTCCTCTGTTCTTAACGCTACCTCGCTAACGCGGGAAATGGCGAATAGTATAATATATATATATATATATATATATATATATATATATATATATATATATATATATATATATATTATATTTTTTATTTTTTTATTATACTTTGTCGCTGTCTCCCGCGTTTGCGAGGTAGCGCAAGGAAACAGACGAAAGAAATGGCCCAATATATATATATATATATATATATATATATATATATATATATATATATATATATATATAGTGCCTATGAATGCGCATTTCCATGTGAACATAGCCTAGCAGTAGTGCTCCCGTCTGCTACGCAGGGGTCCTAGTTCGATCATGGCTGTTGTGGGGGATTGTATGCTCTCTCTCTCTCTCTCTCTCTCTCTCTCTCTCTCTCTCTCTCTCTCTCTCTCTCTCTCTCTCTCTCACACACACACACACACACACACACACGAGCTGGTTGCTGGGATTCACCAGCTGTTGACGCGAGGGAATCAAGACCACACGAGCTGAGGGGGCCACGGACGTCCCCCAAACACTTCACCTCACTCACTTGTGTGGACTGCCATCCCACCTCTGGCCTCCGTCACTACACTGAGCCGAGTACAGAGGTCCAGAAGCGATAGGACAGGTTATTGTGGTAGAGAGAGAAACCTCGAATGTATCTACTCAAAACCCGTCCCGTACCATCTCCACCCAGCTGCCTCCTCGAAGCTCCGATCTCATTTTACCAGACGAAACTGGAGAACTGGGCCATCCACCTAGGCTAAAGAAAACGCGACCTTTTCCTTATAAAACCTGGAATTGAAGTTCTTAACGATATTTCCATCCCCCTCCTCGACCCAGGTCTTCAGAGACCCCGTCATCAAAAGGCCTTTTCTTATTGTAGTAGAGACCCCCGTCATCAAAAGGCCTTTTCTTATTGTAGTAGAGACCCCGTCATCAAAAGGCCTTTTCTTATTGTAGTAGAGACCCAGTCATCAAAAGGCCTTTTCTTATTGTAGTAGAGACCCCGTCATCAAAAGGCCTTCTTATTGTAGTAGAGACCCCGTCATCAAAAGGCCTTTTCTTATTGTAGTAGAGACCCCGTCATCAAAAGGCCTTTTTCTTCCTCAAGGCCTAGTAGAGACCCCGTCATCAAAAGGCCTTTTCTTATTGTAGTAGAGACCCCGTCATCAAAAGGCCTTCTTATTATAGTAGAGACCCAGTCATCAAAAGGCCTTCTTATTGTAGTAGAGACCCCGTCATCAAAAGGCCTTCTTATTGTAGTAGAGACCCCGTCATCAAAAGGCCTTCTTATTGT
>NC_092246.1:8907500-9000000 GCF_036320965.1 Panulirus ornatus | reverse complement strand
TCTCTCTCTCTCTCTCTCTCTCTCTCTCTCTCTCTCTCTCTCTCTCTCTCTCTGCGTCCGGCCGGGCAGGGAAAGAACGCAGGTGGCGGCATGCGTACGCCCCCTTCCCCCCCCCCCCATTAATCACCGTAGCGTTAGGAAATTAACGAACGTGTGCGAACGGCGATCAGCGTTTCGTTGGAAAACGAAAACCCGCGGCGCGCGCATCGTGAATTCATCAGCGAAGTCATCGAATATGCCGTAATGACATTGTCCGTTGTGGGAAGTACGGGAGGGAAGGGAAGTGTGGGGTGGGTCATAGAGCTGTGCTGGATACAGATGTACAGAGTACACATCTCTTCATACAGTGGCTGTATCCTGTGTTATGGGAGACGACACAGAGGGATGACAGAGACCAAGTGGTTACAGAAGGAGGCTATTGGTGTGTGTGTGTGTGTGTGTGTGTGAGACCGCGAAGGAACGTATGATAAACTTACGTAATTATATATATATATATATATATATATATATATATATATATATATATATATATCATTGGCTCATTTTGCCCCAGTGATTGGTTTAGAGCGCCGGTGGGAAATAGGAAACTGGGATCGGGTTGTGTGGCCTGCGTCACTTGAACGCGTAACAGGCGCGTCGCTCTGTATGAGGCGTACGAAAAGGTCTAACGAAACGTACGCATGGTGGTAATTACGCACGTCCAGTCTTCCCCCCCTGAGGCGTTCAGCCTAGGCAGCGTACATCATCATACAGCATACATCACATAGACAGCATACGACATAAATGCGGCGACTTCGATACACCGTACAGCATAGATATGCTGTATAAAGCATACAGCATGACTGTACTTCAAGAACAGCACACGATGCGTACGAAGCGCAAATCATACACAAAAATACAGCATACGCGCACAATACAGGATATACAGCGCGTGATTCATAAAGGATACAATATACGCAGGATTGAGCGTAATGCGTATACGTCATAAAGCTTACTACGTATGAAACAAAGCTTAAAGGATATACAGAGTACGGAGGATACAGCAGCGTGATGCGTATACGTCATAAAGCGTACTGCGTATGAAACAAAGCGTTTTGGATATACAAAGTACGTAGAAGTCACCGTAATGCGTATACGTCATAAAGCGTACTGCGTATGAAACAAAGCTTAAAGGATATACTAAGTACGCAGGATGCCGCGTAATGCGTATACGTCGTAAAGCGTACTGCTTATGAAACAAAGCGTATAGGATATACAAAGTATTCAGCACTGAGCACACACATTTGCAGTATGTATACTGACAACACTACGATGAGCATACAGACTGTGAGGGTCTGGATGCAGATGTACGAGCCATATATGTGTGTGTGAGAGAGAGAGAGAGAGAGAGAGAGAGAGAGAGAGAGAGAGAGAGAGAGAGAGAGAGAGAGAGAGAGAACATACAGATTGCGAGAGACTAATTGGAGATTTACGAGCCACATGTGTGTGTGTGTGTGTGTGTGTGTGTGTGTGTGTGTGTGTGTATGGGGGCCGCGGGTGTGAGAGCCACAGGTGTGTGTGTGTGAGAGAGAGAGAGAGAGAGAGAGAGAGAGAGAGAGAGAGAGAGAGAAGAGGAGAGAAAGAGAGAGTTGTTGACGCCGATCATCCAATTATCCCTCCATCACTGTCAATAAACACCTGCCTTAACGACCAGGTTAATTAGTGTCCCAGCTGGCGGCGGGGGGGTCATAGCACACACACACACACACACACACACATCTGGGTCTGTGTGTGTGTGTGTGTGAGAGAGAGAGAGAGAGAGAGAGAGAGAGAGAGAGAGAGAGAGAGAGAGAGAGAGAGAGAGAGAGAGAGAAGGGGGAGATATTGTGGGGAGGAAAGGGGTAGAAGAGGAAAGGAAAGTGGTAGAAAGTGGTGGAAGGAGAGGGGTAGGCTGGGAGGGTATGGGTAAAAAGGATGGGATGGGGGTGGTATGGAAGAGGGAAGGAGTGGGTGGGGAGGAGGAGGAGAGAGAGAGAGAGAGAGAGAGAGAGAGAGAGAGAGAGAGAGAG
Organism: Panulirus ornatus; assembly: GCF_036320965.1. Classification (NCBI taxonomy): domain Eukaryota; kingdom Metazoa; phylum Arthropoda; class Malacostraca; order Decapoda; family Palinuridae; genus Panulirus; species Panulirus ornatus. The sequence continues at coordinate 8,997,952 of NC_092246.1, read as the reverse complement.
AGAGAGAGCGAGAGCGGAGAGATAGATAGCGATGGCCTGAGAGACCGCTGGATTCCCGGCTGAAGAGACATTGAGACTAATGCTTCCATCAGTTGACCTAAGGCTGAGGGATGGATCCGAGCACGGGAGAGGCAACCGCCCGGCCTCATTCCTGGTAAGTGAGGCAAATGAGGCCATCGTAACGCGAGTGCCAGGCCAGCGAACGCCCCTGGCCCAGCCAGACACAGGAACCCTCCCTTTTCTTTTGGATACTGAAGAAAGTATTGAAAGGAGGAGGTAATTTGCTCAGTGATGGAGATTGACCACCCGCCCGCTCCCTCAGCGAGAGAAGGGTTGTCGTCCCTGGGCGAGAGGAAGGACCACCTATCGTATCAGGCAGGAGAAGAGATCCCTCTCATACAGGGCAGGAGAAGAGAGCCCTCTCATACAGGGCAGGAGAAGAGATCCCTCTCATACAGGGCAGGAGAAGAGATCCCTCTCATACAGGGCAGGAGAAAGGACCCCCCTTCCTTTCAAGACGGGAGAAAGGACTTTCCATACAGGGCAGGAGAAAGGACCCCCCTTCCTTTCAAGGCGGGAGAAAGTACCTCTCATACAGGGCAGGAGAAAGGACCCCCCTTCCTTTCAAGGCGGGAGAAAGGACCTTCCATACAGGTCAGGAGAAAGGACCCCCCCTTCCTTTCAAGGCGGGAGAAAGGACCTTCCTTTCAAGGCGGGAGAAAGAACCCATTCAAGGCAAGATAAAGGATCCTATCCTTAAAGGGGAGAAGAAAGGATTCTTTCTTACAGGGCAAGAGAAAGGACGTCCCCCCTCTTAGGGCAGTTGACAATAGGACCCACCTCCCTACAGGGCAAGAGAAAGGATCCCTCCCACACAGGGTAAGAGGAAGGACCTCCTACATAAGGAGGAGAGAGAGAGAGAGAGAGAGAGAGAGAGAGAGAGAGAGAGAGAGAGAGAGAGAGAGGACCTCCCGAGAGAAAAAGGAGAAAGAGGACTTCTTCCCTGTAGGACTGGATGATATACGCTACCATACAGGCAAGAACAGAGGATACCCGCCACAGGACAAGAGAAACTCGACCACAGTGCATGTGGACTGAACCTGCGTGTGTGTGTATATGAGGCAGGTACCCTCATGGCGAGATGGGGGGAAATGACGCTCCTTCACGCGTCTCCCCCAGAGCTTAGAGATAAGGCTTTCCTTGGCTAAGATTTATATAGACGATAAGAGAATTTACAATTACCGTTCCGGATATTTATGGGTGGTACGTTCTAGTAGGAGGCGGGCGACTCGTTCTTCTCGTACATTACCTCTCATAGTTTTTCACTAATATGCACAAAGAATCGCCCATTTCTCGTAAGCCGCTTTCATTTTTACACCCCCATCAGTTTGGGGTTCGCTTCCTTCACACATTTCCCGCAACTCCTGCTTCAGCAGTAGTGCTACCCCATCCTTAGCTCTCGTCCTCACACTGACCCCTGATTTTACCCTTAAGACATTTCCATACCATTCTTCCCTCTTAGCCTTTAGTGTTGATTCACTCAGGGTCAGAACATCCAGGTTCCTCATCTCAAACATACAACCCATTCGAACACCGCAGTCTGAGCCTTCGAGGAGGATGAACACTCTTCTCTGGACTCCTTCGTCTGTTTCAGCATTAAGAAATTTAAATAGAAGGAAGGTAGTTATGAAAGGGCGAATGTAAGAGTGAGGGAGGAAGTGGCTTGAAGTGAGAGGAGGCAAATAGTAAAATGAAGGGAGGAGAGACGAGGGTATGAGTGTAGGAGGTGAAAAAGCACAGTGAGAGGGGGAAAGATAAGTTCAGTATCACACGGGAACAGGACATACGCCGTCGTGTATTTACCCCCGTGCATCGTATACCTCATTATACCACATCACACACGCCACTCTCCTCGATTCCCTGAGTATACTGGCTTACATACGACGTATTACTGGTAGAGTTGTGGGCCTCGCTGCATCACAACACCCACCCACTCCAACATTCTCTCGAGGAGGCGGTCTTAAACCTGGCATCTCTACAGCACGAGCATTCAGTCAAGCCTTCCCCGGGCGGAGGTGGAGGGGCCTGGAGGGTTTACAGCTTAACTGGCTTGAGGTTGTCGCTCACCTGGTGGCCTTTGCTCCTTGGAGAGTTTTCGAGGCTGGCGGGAGGCAGCACACAGAGAGACAGCCGGAGGAGAGAGAGAGAGAGAGAGAGAGAGAGAGAGAGAGGAGGGAGTAGAAGTGGAAACAGAGCGACGGACGCACGCCCTCCGCGTTCGGACAGCTGCTGCAACAAGATGTCTGTCAGATCTTTTGAAATGTATTTTGCACCGCCCGTGAAGCACAGGGCCTGATGGAACGACGGTGTATATATATATATTTTTTTTTTTTTTTTTATACTTTGTCGCTGTCTCCCGCGTTTGCGAGGTAGCGCAAGGAAACAGACGAAAGAAATGGCCCAACCCCCCCCATACACATGTACATACACACGTCCACACACGCAAATATACATACCTACACAGCTTTCCATGGTTTACCCCAGACGCTTCACATGCCTTGATTCAATCCACTGACAGCACGTCAACCCCTGTATACCACATCGCGCCAATTCACTCTATTCCTTGCCCTCCTTTCACCCTCCTGCATGTTCAGGCCCCGATCACACAAAATCCTTTTTACTCCATCTTTCCACCTCCAATTTGGTCTCCCTCTTCTCCTCGTTCCCTCCACCTCCGACACATATATCCTCTTGGTCAATCTTTCCTCACTCATTCTCTCCATGTGCCCAAACCATTTCAAAACACCCTCTTCTGCTCTCTCAACCACGCTCTTTTTATTTCCACACATCTCTCTTACCCTTACGTTACTTACTCGATCAAACCACCTCACACCACACATTGTCCTCAAACATCTCATTTCCAGCACATCCATCCTCCTACGCACAACTCTATCCATAGCCCACGCCTCGCAACCATACAACATTGTTGGAACTACTATTCCTTCAAACATACCCATTTTTGCTTTCCGGGATAATGTTCTCGACTTCCACACATTTTTCAAGGCTCCCAAAATTTTCGCCCCCTCCCCCACCCTATGATCCACTTCCGCTTCCATGGTTCCATCCGCTGACAGATCCACTCCCAGATATCTAAAACACTTCACTTCCTCCAGCCTCTCACCATTCAAACTCACCTCCCAATTGACTTGACCCTCAACCCTACTGTACCTAATAACCTTGCTCTTATTGACATTTACTCTTAACTTTCTTCTTCCACACACTTTACCAAACTCCGTCACCAGCTTCTGCAGTTTCTCACATGAATCCGCCACCAGCGCTGTATCATCAGCGAACAACAACTGACTCACTTCCCAAGCTCTCTCATCCCCAACAGACTTCATACTTGCCCCTCTTTCCAAAACTCTTGCATTTACCTCCCTAACAACCCCATCCATAAACAAATTAAACAACCATGGAGACATCACACACCCCTGCCGCAAACCTACATTCACTGAGAACCAATCACTTTCCTCTCTTCCTACACGTACACATGCCTTACATCCTCGATAAAAACTTTTCACTGCTTCTAACAACTTGCCTCCCACACCATATATTCTTAATACCTTCCACAGAGCATCTCTATCAACTCTATCATATATATAAGTTTGTTGAGTATTCCTGGTAAATTATATGGGAGGGTATTGATTGAGAGGGTGAAGGCATGTACAGAGCATCAGATTGGGGAAGAGCAGTGTGGTTTCAGAAGTGGGAGAGGATGTGTGGATCAGGTGTTTGCTTTGAAGAATGTGTGTGAGAAATACTTAGAAAAGCAAATGGATTTGTATGTAGCATTTATGGATATATATATATATATATATATATATATATATATATATATATATATAGAGAGAGAGAGAGAGAGAGAGAGAGAGAGAGAGAGAGAGAGGGAGAGAGAGAGAGAGGGAGAGAGAGAGAGAGAGAGGAGAGAGAGACGGCTCACTGATCTCATGGTCTCGTACCGTCTAGCTGTCATGTTTACCAAGTTTGTACGGTCATGCTGAAGACACGGCGTCTTCCTCTTGTGTCCTGTTCAGCCAACTCGGGCGCGAGCGATGACTCCCCTCGTCCCTGGTTGGAAAACAAAAGACGCCACCTCTCCGGCACAATTACGACCAACTTTAACAGTCGGAGACCTCAAACTAGCACACCTCGTTTCAGATGGATGATGAAGGATTCCTGTCATCGTTAGACCTCTGTGATCATGAGGTCCTCACCTCCTTCATCTCTGGGTCTTCCCTCGACCTGTGTGACTTGACCTGCCTCAACTCATGGTCAACTGTCGACCCTTGGGGATAACTTGGCCCTCAGAGATAAACAAGTCTACCCTCACACAAGCAGTGCCACTGAGGAGAGATAAGTAGACAGACAGACACACACACACACCCTACCTCGTATAGCTGTGGCGCGAGGGAAGACTGGCATTTCCTACGCTTGGATCTCGCCTATCCCAGAGTGGCAATGGATGGCACAGCACCAGAGAGAGAGAGAGAGAGAGAGAGAGAGAGAGAGAGAGAGAGAGAGAGAGAGAGAGCCAGCCATGCCCAGATGTCTCAGGGTAACGTCTCAAGTCAGTCCCCTTTCGACTCCCAGATGTTCATTCTGTCTGGTATAAGACGCAAGTTAAAGAGGCACCATCCACTCCCAGCTGGTGATACAGACCAGGCTCGTCGTGGTGCTTCATCTCAAAGAGACGCTGGTCGTCTTAAACGATGCTGCTGCATAAGGATTTGAGGCTCGAGGTGGTACTATGGCCTCATTAGCTCTATAGCATATACGTCTAGTTTTGGGGGCTAGACTGTGAAGAGATGGTAGAGTTCCAGCCGTGTATATATATATATATATATATATATATATATATATATATATATATATATATATATATATATATATATATATGTATTAAGGATGGTTAGAACACTGAGTACATAATGCGATGTAGAAGGAGTTCAGTAACGGGCATGATAAACACCGCATCGGACACGTTCGGCAGAGACGTCTCGTGGGTGTGTATATCTGTATCTCTCGAACGTCCGATGATGCACAGACCACTGTCGGGAAGGAGAGAGAGAGAGAGAGAGAGAGAGAGAGAGAGAGAGAGAGAGAGAGAGAGAGAGAGAGAGAGATCTTAAATACGACCTATGTTCAGAGGTGACACACGGAAGGAATTCTCTGCCACCCATCGCCAGCAGGTCGCTCATCCTCTCCTATCCTAGTAGGAGGAGGTCTTGCTCCTTCAGGAACCCTAAACCTTAAATCTACGATAACTTCTCGTCCAAAAAAAAGAAAAATAAGACCTTTCTTTTTTTTAAAGTAAATTTTCCCACTCGAGGGAAATCATGATTATAATACGTCACCTGTCTATTTCATCGGGTGATACAGTGTGATGAAGTATACTGCTTACAGCACTAGCCAGCGTTAGTGAAGTATTGACCAAACAGAACCTACTGACATGACTTACAAACGACCTTCAGTTAACGATTTTACTGGCACGTTAGGCTTTTGATATTCCCTCGTTAATCACACCCCTTGCTGATGGCGTCCATTCTCGTTATTACAAGAGCATTGTTTCCCTCCGGACACACGCACACACACACACACACACACACACACACACACACACACACACACACCACTCTCGATCATAGCGCCCAGACACATTAGAAACGCTGGACACTCGATCATAGCTCCCAGCCATTAGAAACACTGGTCAAGGACCGTAGGTCAAAATGTAGGTCGAGACGTGGCGTATTCATAGGTAACGCTGAAGGTCAGATTAGATTGTGGGCCTTTTTTGTAGATTTTGTGGTAAAAGGTTGGAACTATTTGCCAAACCAAACGTTGACAAGAGGCCATTTTGAGTTTAGGGGCCATTTAAGCGCTTTCTTTTTTATGTTAATTGAGACGGCATGGGCAACCGAGGCCCTCATCAAGGCCATCCCATTAACTCTCTCTCTCTCTCTCTCTCTCTCTCTCTCTCTCTCTCTCTCTCTCTCTCTCTCTCTCTCTCTCTCTCTCTCTATTTCATACTATTCGCCATTTCCCGCGTTAGCAAGGTAGCCTTAAGAACAGACGACTGAGCCTTTGAGGGAATATCCTCACTTGGCCCCCTCCTCTGTTCATTCATTAGGAAAACTGAAAACGAGAGGGAAGGATTTCCAGCCCCCCGCTCCCTTCCCTTTTAGTCGCCTTCTACGACACGCAGGGAATACGTGGGAAGTATTCTTTCTCCCCTATCCCCATATATATATATATATATATATATATATATATATATATATATATATATATGATCATGTGTCACACCAGGTCAAAATATAGCCTAGAGGAAGCCCGGAGCTTTAGAGGTCAGGTCAGGTGATGAGGTGAATGGAGAGTTTACTTGAAGGAATGAGCCACCAGGGTCGGCTCGGCCAGAGCCAAGTGTCATCACCTAGCCAACCACAGACCAGGATATGGTCATGAGTCGAGCAAGAGGTCACCTTGCTCTTACGTAAGGTCATTGGCAAAACCAGAGATCTTAATCAGGTTATGTCAACCATGAGTCAAACATGAAGAATTAGATTAGGTCAACAAGCAGAGACGAATCAATCTTGAGATGAGGTCAGATCATGGTCTACCCAGGTCAAGTGTGTGTTGGGGTGAGGGGGAAGACCAACCCCCAGACCAGGTCATGTAGAGCCAAAGGGGGTCAACACGGAGTCTGGACACGTCAGAGGCCAACTTGAGGGGACAAGCGAGGTCATGGACGCCCAAATTCCAAGGATGGAAATCATAAAGTTGACACATGAAGTTTTAAGCACTTGGTCACCACATGAAGATGGACCACAGAGTCCCAGTCCTTACGAGAAAATTCTTCTTGTATCTGGCGTTTGTGTGTGTGTGTGTGTGTGTGTGTGTGTGTGTGTGTGTGTGTGTGTGTGTGTGTGTCTCTTCGTCTCACCCCTTCCTTGAACACACTCACACCAGCCACAAACCTCACCCTCGACCCCCCCGCCTCCTGTATGAATGACGAGGGAGGGGAAGAGTTGAGGCGGGAGGGGTGGAGTCCTGCTGGTAGGTAAAATGAACATTTAAATATCTGGTGATATTTGTCTCGTTATGACTAAGTTGTGTCTGTTCTCGATGCAGCGTTGTTTAGCTCAGCTGTGACGCTCGTTGTCCGTCACGTGAACGAGGTCGTAACGATGTTGTTGGGGGCTGGAGAGCGCCAGGGGCTTTAACAAAGTGATGGATCACCATTGCGACGGTGTTGGAGGAGTGATGGTGTTGGAGGAACGACGGTGTTGGAGGAACGACGGTGTTGGAGGAACGACGGTGTTGGAGGAACGACGGTGTTGGAGGAGTGACGGTGGTGGAGGAACGACGGTGGTGGAGGAGTGACGGTGGTGGAGGAACGACGGTGTTGGAGGAGTGACGGTGGTGGAGGAACAACGGTGGTGGGGGAACGACGGGGTTGGGGGAATGACTGTGTTGGAGAAACGACGGTGTTGGGAGGAGCGATGTTGCTGGAGGAGTGATGGAGGAGGAGGCGAAGGGGCGACGGACGATGTCGGAGGACAGGAAGTGGGTCGACGTTAGCGAGTCTCAATAATTATATAAAGCAGACCTGTCGCACCGTGGTCCACTATCTCACACACACACACACACACACACACGACACATAATCCCTCTCACTCACAGACGTGTTGCCAGACGCTGATTCCCTTTCAGTACCTGTCGAGGGTCATGTGACGCTGAACAAGGCCACGACGCCCACTCAGCACCTCCAGCTGTCGCATATTACAAGACATTCTTGCTTTCTGGGATTGTTACACCAGGTCAGAAGCCTCCGTTGTGGAGGCGATGGGGACATGTGGAAGGGAGGGACCAGGCGTGGCACACACACAGTCCTCACTGTTGAGTAACGCCCTCCAGATAGCAGGAATGCTACTGGACCCTTGCTGTCTTGAAAGGATGCTGCATCTGTGTCCTTTACATGAACGTAGGACGCTGTTGCGTGAGTGAAGACAATTCGTGAAAGAAAAAGAATGAGAGTAATACACCTTCCCTGGATCCACGAACGCCATCTGCAGTCCTATACCCTCTACCAACCACTTCCAACCATCCGCCAGTGTATCCACAGGGCTCTGGCACTACCCATTTACATTTTCCGTTGGCATACATATCTTCCTTCCTTCCTCGCTAAATGCAGATCACTCCACAGCCTCCTCATGCAAATCCTCCTCTTCCTCTCTCTCTCGCTCTTCACATGTAAATCTCCCTTAGCGGCACTCTTCAGTCCTCCATACTCTTTCCACTTCCAAGTCCTTCCTGATTCCGTCTGTATCGTGCCACGTCTCCACGACTCGTTCCTCCCTGCGCTCCACATTTCAGTCCTCCTCTTCCTCCTCCTCCTCCTCACTCTTCAAGCCATTGCTTCCCTCCTCATCATAGTCCTTCTGCTCTCCACATACACATTAAACCTATTCTGATCATATTTCACTTTCAGTCGATACTTTGTTACTGACATCTTCGTCACTGAAACTCTTTAGAAAAGATACGGATAACAACAACACGTGACGTCATGACCCTTCCCTCAATGCGGAACAAATAATGGAAAAAAAAAAAAGGTGACTATTTACGTGCGGAACAAATAATGGAAAAAAAAAAGGTGACTATTTACGTCAAAATAAACAAGTGATGTATTCCGTAGAGCAGCTACTAACACGGAAGACAGCATTCCTGAATAAGATAGAAAAACTAGAGTTATTTATAGAGATCTTTGATGTGTGTGAAAAATTAAGTCATTCATTCATCAAAGAAAATTTTTTTTTATATCTTTAATGCCACTGGATTTCCATGATGTCGAAATGAGGAGGTTGGGGGGAATGGGGTGGGGGTGAACACAGGGGGGAGGGGTCAATTACGTGTTCAGAACCGCACTACACACCAGGTCACGTCACTCCAACACCACACACCAGGTCACGCCACTCCAACACCACACACCAGGTCACGTCACTCCAACACCACACACCAGGTCACGCCACTCCAACACCACACACCAAGTCACGCCACCACAGCACCACACACCAGGTCACGTCACTCCAGCACCACACACCAGGTCACGCCACTCTAGCACTCTATACACCAAGTCACGACACCACAGCACCACACACCAGGCCACGCCACTCTAGCACCACACACCAAGTCACGCCACCACAGCACCACACACCAGGTCACGACACCACAGCACCACACACCAGGTCACGCCACCACAGCACCACATACACACACCAGGTCACAGCACCACATACACACACCAGGTCACGCCACCACAGTACCACACCAGTCACGCCACTCTAGCACTACACATCAGGTCACGTCACTCCAGCACCACACACCTGGTCACGCCACCACAGCACCACACACCAGGTCACGTCACTCCAGCACCACACACCAGGTCACGTCACTCCAGCACCACATACACACCAGGCCACGCCACCACAGCACCACACACCAAGTCACGCCACCACAGTACCACACACCAGGTCACGCCACCACAGTACCACACACCAAGTCACGCCACCACATACACACACCAGGTCACGCCCCCACAGCACCACATACACACACCAGGTCACGCCACCACACACACACACACACACCGGGTCACGCCGCCACAGCACCACACGAGCCCCTGGGTTATAATACCATGCTGTGGTGCCTGGGTATAGTGCTGTGGTGGTGGCGGCATGGTGGGGTGTGCTGTGGAGGTGGCCTGACCTGGCGCTGCTGTGGTAATTGAGATCACAGCGAGTCCGTCTCGACAACAGGTCTAATTAATACATTCAGATTAATTAATTCAGAATCGTTATCATCTCTTTTTTTTTTTATTTAATACAATAACTGACCCTCCGGCTCATGGCCGATTCTGACACAAGGGATGATTTTGACACGAGGGATGATTTTGACACGAAGGATGATTATGACACGAAGGATGATTATGACACGAAGGATAATTATGACACGAAGGATGATTATGACACGAAGGATGATTTTGACACGAGAGATGATTTTGACACGAAGGATAATTATGACACGAAGGATGATTATGACACGAAGGATGATTTTGACACGAGGGATGATTTTGACACGAAGGATGATTATGACACGAAGGATGATTATGACACGAGGGATGATTTTGACACGAAGGATGATTTTGACACGAAGGATGATTATGACACGAGGGATGATTATGACACGAAGGATAATTATGACACGAAGGATGATTATGACACGAAGGATGATTTTGACACGAAGGATGATTATGACACGAAGGATGATTATGACACGAGGGATGATTTTGACACGAAGGATGATTTTGACACGAAGGATGATTATGACACGAGGGATGATTATGACACGAAGGATAATTATGACACGAAGGATGATTATGACACGAAGGATGATTTTGACACGAAGGATGATTATGACACGAAGGATGATTATGACACGAGGGATGATTTTGACACGAAGGATGATTTTGACACGAAGGATGATTATGACACGAGGGATGATTTTGACACGAGGGATGATTTTGACACGAAGGATGATTATGACACGAAGGATGATTATGACACAAAGGATGATTATGACACAGGGGATAATTGTAACACAACAAGGGATAATTGTTGACGAGGGATGATTTTGACACGAAGGATGATTTTGACACGAAGGATGATTATGACACGAAGGATAATTATGACAGTGAGGATGATTATGACACAGGGGATAATTGTAACACAACAAGGGATAATTGTTGACGAGGGATGATTTTGACACGAAGGATGATTATGACACGAAGGATAATTATGGCACAAGGGATAATTGTAACAGAAGGGATAATTATGACACAAGGGATGATTTTGACACGGTTAATTACGACAGAGGGGATAATTATGACACAAGGGATAATTGTTGACAAGTGGGATGATTTTGACACGAAGGATAATTATGACACAAGGGATAATTGTAAAGTGCTGTGGGTGGGTCTCCCTCCGCTGAAAGACTTGTGTTGCCACTTCAGTGGTCAGACATGTTACTTCAGTGGCTAGTTATGTTACTTCAGTGGCCAGTTTCGTTATAACATCTGGACTGCCTCGCTGGGTAATACTGCTCGTTAACATATTGTCGTATTATGTCGATGGTAATTATGTAAGGTATGATGATTATATAACATGAATTATTGTACGAGATCAGACATACGAATTCTTTTACTCTGAGGTCTTGTTGTGCCAGCTGATTACCATGGCAGTGCGTGAGATACGAACGTGTGATAATTACGAGTTCAACTTGTAACAGCGTTACTGAAGCAAGTACCTCACACACACACACACACACACACACACACACACACACACACACACACAGATGTTATACGGTAGTGGCGTAACACAAGTGTTCGTTACCGTGGAAGTAACACTAGCAGTATCGCACTGTCATCTCCCCACGTTGGCAGGCCCCAAGGCTCGTGTGACACCAGCTGCTCCCACCACCGGTAAGGTCGGTCGGTACGACTCTGGAGCACGAGAGTATGACCCTTCGAACTCGGCGATGGTTCAACCCTTGAATATGACGATGCGCGACCGACCCCCTCTCTCTCTCACACATGACCCTACGGTCGTATGGTTGTCGTGCTTAATGGTCGTACCATGATGATGGGGGTGTGGTTAAGGTCCTCGTTATGTTCCTTCCGTATGCCACTGACGGCATCACACACACACACACACACACACACACACCACAGCCACCTACCTGGTCGTCTCTGTGTGTGTCGCCAGCATCTTCTCTGCCATCCTTCCAAGACAGCAAGGGTCCAGCATTCTGCTATCTGGAGGGCGTTACTCAACAGTGAGGACTGTGTGTGGGCCACGCCTGGTCCCTCCCTTCCACATGTCCCCATCGCCTCCACAACGGAGGCTTGACCTGGTGTAACAATCCCAGAAAGCAAGAAGGTCTTGTAATATGCGACAGCTGGAGGTGCTGAGTGGGCGTCGTGGCCTTGTTCTGCGTCACATGACCCTCGACAGGTACTGACAGGGAATCAGCGTCTGACAACACGTCTGTGAGTGAGAGGGATTATGTGTCGTGTGTGTGTGTGTGTGTGTGTGTGTGTGTGTGTGTGTGTGTGTGTGTGTGAGATAGTGGACCACGGTGAGACAGGTCTGCTTTATATAATTATTGAGACTCGCTAACGTCGACCCCCCTCCCCTCCTTCCTGTCCTCCAACATCGTCCGTCGCCCCTTCGCCTCCTCTCTCCATCACTCCTTCAGCAGCGTCGCTCCTCCCAACACCGTCGTTCCTTCACCACCGTCACTCCTCCAGCACCGTCGTTCCTTCACCACCGTCACTCCTCCAGCACCGGCGTTCCTCCACCACCGTCACTCCTCCAACACCGCCACTCCTCCTCCACCGTCACTCCTCCAACACCGTCGTTCCTCCACCACCGTCGCGATGGTGATCCATCACTTTGTTAAAGCCCCTGGCGCTCTCCAGCCCCCAACAACATCGTTACGACCTCGTTCACGTGACGGACAACGAGCGTCACAGCTGAGCTAAACAACGCTGCATCGAGAACAGACACAACTTAGTCATAACGAGACAAATATCACCAGATATTTAAATGTTCATTTTACCTACCAGCAGGACTCCACCCCTCCCGCCTCAACTCTTCCCCCTCCCTCGTCATTCATACAGGAGGCGGGGGGTCGAGGGTGAGGTTTGTGGCTGGTGTGAGTGTGTTCAAGGAAGGGGTGAGACAAAGAGACACACACACACACACACACACACAAACGCCAGATACAAGAAGAATTTTCTCGTAAGGACTGGGACTCTGTGGTCCATCTTCATGTGGTGACCAAGTAATTAAAACTTCATGGGTCAACTTTATGATTTCCACCTTGGAATTTGGGCGTCCATGACCTCGCTTGTCCCCTCAAGTTGGCCTCTGACGTGTCCAGACTCCGTGTTGACCTGTGGCTGTATATGACCTGGTCTGACATTGGTCTGAATTCTTATGACCTGGTGTCTGGTTGGTGCATGATGTGACCTGATCTCAGACTTGACCCCTCGTTTTTTTTATTGACCCCGATTCTTGCTTGACCTGTGGTTGACGTAGTCTAATAGACCTTCGGATGGCCAGTGACCTTCTGTAACAGCGAGCTGACCTTTGCTTGAGGCATGACCTAACTTAAAGGTTAAGATAAAGGTTTGAACTTTGGTCAGCCCGACCCTTACCTCTCATTACTTCTGGCTCATTTCCTTTGCTCATGACCTGACCCGAGGTCTGACCTGGCGTGACCTGTGTCTAGAACTGACCCTCAGTGGCCACAAACTTGCATCACTTTATGGCTAACAAGTGGTTGCAACCATGTCTGCATGATTGATGAAGAAACCCACAGCCCAACCTCACCTTTGACCTTGCATGTATCTGGTTTTTGACCTGAACTCTACACTACACTTGACCTACATTGGTTACACGTAGCTCTGCGGCATCAGTGAGGGGTCTGGTTGTCACACACACACACACACACACACACACACACACACATACACAGCGTCCTCTGCTACTGGAAGTGTGTGTGTGTGGGTGTTGGTCTCATCCATGATTGGGTAAACGTCTTGTGTTGTCGTCTGCTGAACAGTCGCTGGCGCGTTTCGTCGCCGAGTTCCTGAGGACGACCATTGGTGCGTCTGTCGCTCTATCGCTGGTTCTGCAGCGGGGGGAAATGACCCCCTCCCCATTGGTGTTAGTGGTGCTGCTGGGTAGACAACACAGCTGTGGTTGCTGTAAGGTACTACAGCATTCAGGTTATCGTTCGAGGACGCTAACAGCAGCAGCAGCAGGAGCTCCCTGGGGAAGCGATCCTCCTGGGGCAAGTTCCTCTCCTTCCCGGGAACTTGTCAGAAACAATCTAAGTTTTAGAATCATCTACAGCCAAGCTGATCCCCCCCCTTCCTCTATCTGTTGTTCCTTTGTGCCTTACTGTCAGGTCTTCATGGTTCACTCTCGTAACCTCCTCCCGAGGCAGAGGTGAAAGAGGAGGTCCTCCAGCACCTTCCTGTGGTAGTGTCGACGCGAGAGGCGGGGTGTGAGTAACGCCAGGTTCAGGATCGACCTCTGGCACAGGGTATCACCTCCCCTGCAGTTGGGATGACAAAGGCTAGTGCAGCCTTCATGACGCAGGAACTGCCGCTGCTTCTGGTGCTGGTGTTTCCCCTTGACGCCTCGCCCTCCGCACTGCAGGAACTACTAAGGAACCACAGCTCCAGGGGCGCCCGTGGCCGTAGGATATTCCCCAGCGCAGAGGAGAGTCTGTGGGGATATGATTGTCCTTCACACGAGCGGCGAGGGAGGGAGGAAGGGAAGACGAGCGTAGTAGGCAGGGAGGTGGTGGTGGGGAGTTAAGGTCAGAAGCCACGCCCTTGGGCGAGCCTCAGGTCACACCAGCGGCGCTCCAGGAGGTGAGGGAGGGGGAAAGCTTGATCCTCGATCTCATTCCGACATGAATATTGCTCCGGTAATGTGTTCGCTTGGAATATTCCCAGCCATAATATTGGAATAGGAATTCCCAAACCTCCCCCCCAAAAGAGTCTTACACCGAGTGTAAATGTTGGAAGTTTAAAAGTGGTTTTGCCATTGTGGACGTACCAGTGTGTGTGCTTGGGACCAAAAAATTGACACAGAATACCGAACGCAATTCTTGTGAAAAAGAAAATGTAATGCGTCTGTCGCTTCCACAACTGGACTATTTTAGGGAGAACTATGAAAACTCTCCCTTGATGTAGTGTTTCTTGAAGACATAACCTGTAAAGAAAGCCTCGACGTTGGGATTTGACAGCGCCTCACTTTCTCTTCGGTACGATAAATGAACGCGCGACGAAGGAGATGCAATATCGTACACGCACGACTTGAAATATGGAGACGCGTCACCTTCACTCCGTCAAAAGGGGACGTTCCTGTCGCGTTTGTGGTGTTAGATCACATCCCCCCTGAGCCAATGGTGTGCGGCCAGAATGATCGCTGGCCAGAATCATCGCTGGCCAGAATCATCGCTGGCCAGAATCATCGCTATGATCTGCCTTTTACGCCAGCGTTTCCCTCTTCCCTTTCTTGGCTGATCTGAGAGTAACCGACTCCTTTTCTGTTGGCCTGCTTCGCCCCGAACAATTTACTGCTTTTAACTTTCTATCTTCGTGCCTCGGTTCGCAATAATGTCGTGCCCATGTTTCCCTCCCACGGCTGAGTCGCGAAGGGGGGAGGGCCGAAGAAGCTTCCTCGAGTCGAGCGCCTTGAGTGTCTGATCTTGGCTGCAAGAGCTGGGGGGGATACGTACGACGTGCACTCCCCCACCCTCCCTCGCTGTGGGCGGAGGCGCAGGAGAGAGAGAGAGAGAGAGAGAGAGAGAGAGAGAGAGAGAGAGAGAGAGAGAGAGAGAGAGAGAGAGGATACAGAGTGAACTTAAAAAAAGAAAAGGTCTAGGGACTTGGAGAAGACCTCAGCTGATGGACTGACATGAGACGTCATGGTTTGACGATGGCGGCTGTTGAAGAAGCCCCAGTCATTCACAAGTTATCTGATGCCACTGGTTGAGTTGAGGGCCGAGTGGGTGTGGAACTGGTTGAGTTGAGGGCCGAGTGGGTGTGGCACTGGTTGAGTTGAGGGCCGAGTGGGTGTGGCACTGGTTGAGTTGAGGGCCGAGTGGGTGTGCCACTGGTTGAGTTGAGGGCCGAGTGGGTGTGCCACTGGTTGAGTTGAGGGCCGAGTGGGTGTGCCACTGGTTGAGTTGAGGGCCGAGTGGGTGTGGAACTGGTTGAGTTGAGGGCCGAGTGGGTGTGGAGCGGTCAAGTTCGGCAACAGTCAACTTTACCTACCTTCCCCCGGTCTGTGCTGGCAAAAAATACAGGATGGTCGTCAGTTACTGCAGGGCGTGACCCAGTGTTGTCACTTGAGGTGTTATGTGGTCATCACTGCCGTATCTACGGGTATGGCCGGGTGTGGTTTAGGGATTACTGCAGTGCCATACACACACCACACACAGGAGGCCCGTGCGACCATCAAGTCTCGCGCCAAAGATTTTTCGCCTCCCTCCTCCTCCTCCTGCTCATCTGTGTTTTACTTTGATTTCCTGAGGGTATCCATACGTTTTCCAGTAACAGGTTACCAAGGATTTCTTTTCTTTTTTTTTAATCTCTAACGCCTGATTACTCGTCTTTTTAATCTGTTTCCACAGTCGTGTGGAGTCTCTTCACCCGTACTCCACTCCTCGTCTCCCGTTACTCCACCCCCTCGCCATCCCCGACTCCACTTGTCCTCTGCCTCTACATCGTGTCCTTCGGTCACTTGCCTCCTCCGGTATCAACAGCACGTATGTATGCCATGCCGTTGAAGCCTCACTGCAAAACGTGTTCTTTAATCCTGACGAGCCAAGTGACAGTCATACGCACCTTATCTCTCGTGCTCAGCATCATCAGGCTCCAGGACATGGTGACGATGACCCACTTCCTCCGTCAGGAGCATCGGACGACCCCTCCCCCCCGTCAGGAGCATCGGACGACCCCTCCCCCCCGTCAGGAGCATCGGACGACCCCTCCTCCCCTCGGTCAGGAGCATCGGACGACCCATTCTCTCCGTCAGGAGCATCGGACGACCCCTCCCCTCCGTCAGGAGCATTGGACGACCCCTCATCCCCTCGTCAGGAGCATCGGACGACCCCTCCCCTCCGTCAGGAGCATTGGACGACCCATCATCCCTCGTCAGGAGCATCGGACGACCCCTCCCCTCCGTCAGGAGCATTGGACGACCCCTCCCCTCCGCCAGGAGCATTGGACGACCCCTCATCCCCTCGTCAGGAGCATTGGACGACCCCTCATCCCCTCGTCAGGAGCATCGGACGACCCCTCCTCCCCTCGGTCAGGGGCATCGGACTACCCATTCCCTCCGTCAGAAGCATCGGACGACCCCCTCCCCTCCGTCGGGAGCATCGGACGACCCATTCACTCCGTCAGGAGCATCGGACGACCCATTCCCTCCGTCAGGAGCATCGGACGACCCATTCCCTCCGTCAGGAGCATCGGACAACCCATTCCCTCCGTCAGGAGCACCGGACGACCCCCTCCCCTCCGTCAGGAGCATCGGACGACCCATTCCCTCCGTCAGGAGCATCGGACAACCCATTCCCTCCGTCAGGAGCATCGGACGACCCCTCCCCTCCGTCAGGAGCATCGGACAACCCATTCCCTCCGTCAGGAGCACCGGACGACCCCTCCCCTTCGTCAGGAGCATCGGACGACCCCTTCCCTCCGTCAGGAGCATCGGCGGCGTGTCATAAGAGAGTGCGAGGAAGGTTTGGGTCGGCCGCGCCTCTCGGGGGCAAGGACGTGCCTGCCATAAATATATCCGGGGACGGTAATTGTAAATTCTCTTATCGTCCGCGTGTCATACCCGGTGAGGGTGAGGGAAAGGGGGAGGGGCGTAACCTTATCTCTAACTAAACCCACCCCTCCAGTCCCTCCCGGAGAAGAGGCGGAGGCGGGGAGGATGAAGGGCTATCTCTTACTGCTGGGAGCGTTATCTCTTCCTCGTGTGTGGGAGGTGAGGGGTTGGGTTGGGGACGTCGGGGTGAGGGCAGTATCTCATACCGGTAAAGGGGGGTAGGGAGAGGAACTTCTTTATCTCTCTCTCTCTCTCTCTCTCTCTCTCTCTCTCTCTCTCTCTCTCTCTCTCTCTCTCTCTCTCTCTCTCTCGGCGTGAGGGGCACCTGCATCGTATACAGGAGGAGGAGGAGGAGGAGAAGGTTCTGTGCGTACGTCCTACACGAGCAGACTCCCCTGTCAGGAGGATGGAGATCCCTATCTTCCCCTGTCAGGAGATCGGTAGAACCTTCCTCCCCTGTAGGAGGAAGGTACGACCTTTCCTCCCGTAGGAGGGATCGGTGAAACCTTTCCTCCGTAGGAGGAAGGTAGGAACCTTTCCTTCCCTAGTAGGAGGACGGAGGGACCCCTCTCCCTGTAGGAGCGAGGAACCTCCTTTTGCCCTGTAGGAGGCAGGAGACCCCTTTGCCCTGTCAGGAGGATCGGTAGGACCTTCCCTTCCGTAGAGGAGGTGGACGACCCCTCCCCTGTCAGGAGCATGGTACGGAACCCTCCCTTCCCGTAGGAGGACGGAGAACCCTCCCTTCCCTGTAGGAGCATGGAGGAACCCCTTCCCTGTCAGGAGCGGAGGGTGACATAAGACTTTGCGAGGAAGGTTGGGTCAGGAACCTCCTCTCCGGGAGGGAGTAAGAACCTCCTCTGCCTTAGAGAAAACTTCTCTGGGGACGGTAATTGTAGAATTCTCTTTCGTCCGCGTGTAACCGGAGGGGGTGAGGGATCTAGGAGGAGGGGCGTAACCTTATCTCTAATAAACCCCTCCCTCAGTCCCTCCCGGAGGAGGGGCGGTCAGGACTCCTGCGGCTGGGATGAAGGTAGGACTCTCTTACGCTGGGAGCGTTATCTCTTCCTCTGTAGGGGAGGGTAGGCGTTCTGGCCCGTGGGAGAGGGTAGGGCAACTATCTCATTCCGGTAGGAGGGAGGTAGGTGGTAGGAGGGAGGGAGGAACGTCTTTCTCTCTCCTCTCTCTCTCTTCTCTCTCTCTCTCTGTTCTCTCTCTCTCTCGGCCTGTGAGGGGCACCTGCATCGTATATCAGGAGGAGGAGGAGGGAGGGGAGGATCTGTGCGTACGTCCTACACGAGCAGACGTACCTTCTGTTGCCTTGTAGGAGGGGAAGGGAATCCTTATTCTTCCCCTGTAGGAGGGAGGGTAGGAACCTTTCCTCTTGCCCTGTAGGAGGGAAGGTAGGAACCTTCCTCTTGCCCTGTAGGAGGGAGGGTAGGAACCTTCCTCTTGCCCTGTAGGAGAGAGAGAGAGAGAGAGAGAGGAGCGAGTCATTTAACCTCACTTAACACAAAGAGAGAGGGGGCGTCCGCCGTGCACCTCACGGGGGCTGCCCGCCCGTCCTAGTTGGCTGGCTAAATGATCCCTTCTTTTCCACCACCTCCCCCTGGGATGGATTCCACCACCTCCCCCTGGGATGGATTCCACCACCTCCCCCTGGGATGGATTCCTCCACCTCCCTCTGGACGTCTTCCTCCACTTCCCTCTGGACGGATGCCTCCACTTCCCTCTGAACGGATGCCTCCACCTCCCTCTGAACGGATGCCTCCACCTCCCTCTGGACGTCTTCCTCCACCTCCCTCTGGACGGATTCCTCCACCTCCCTCTGAACGGATGCCTCCACCTCCCTCTGGACGGATTCCTCCACCTCCCCCTGGGATGGATTCCTCCACCTCCCCCTGGGATGGATTCCTCCACCTCCCTCTGAACGGATGCCTCCACCTCCCTCTGGACGTCTTCCTCCACCTCCCTCTGGACGGATTCCTCCACCTCCCTCTGAACGGATGCCTCCACCTCCCTCTGGACGTCTTCCTCCACCTCCCTCTGGACGTCTTCCTCCACCTCCCTCTGGACGTCTTCCTCCACCTCCCTCTGGACGGATGCCTCCACCTCCCTCTGGACGTCTTCCTCCACCTCCCTCGGGGTTCGGTGGAGGCATTTGAGGCGAGGGCAGGAGGAGGAGGAGGAGGAGGTTTGACACACCGACAGCCACCCACACCCCTCCAGCGTATTGGAACGGGCCACCGACAGGCAAAGGCGCGTGTCGAACCAAGCCAGAGAGATCCGACGATCTTTGTAAAATAAAAAAAAGGAATGGAAAACGTTTCTTGAGGGATTGTGAGTAACGTTTTCTAATAACGTTTTTTTTTTTTTGTTTGTTTCTGGACACATGGGGTTTGTGAGGAACGTTTCCTTGTAAACGTTTTTTGGTTTTGTTTGTATGTGGACATCATGGGATTGTGAGTAACGTTTTCTAATAACGTTTTCTTTTCTTTGTATCTGGACACATGGGGATTGTGAATAACGTTTTAAGAAACGTTTTCTTTTGTTTGTATCTAGACACATGGGAATTGTGAGGAACGTTTTCTCATAAACGTTTTTGGTTTTGTATCTGGACGCATAGGGATTGTGAGGAACGTTTTCTCATAAACGTTTTTTTGTTTTGTTTCTGGACACATAGGGATTGTGAGGAACGTTTTCTCATAAACGTTTTTTTGTTTTTGTTTCTGGACACACGTGTCCGTGCGTGAAGAACAAACAGAATAAATACAATAATGCTCAGAGAACAGAATAAATTGAACGTTAAATCAATGAAATGTAACGTTCCCGCCCCCCCCCCTCATCATCATTTTTTGATCCCACTGGAAATACGTGACACACACGAACAGTTTACCATCAAACATTTGCAGATGATATAATAAAACAGACTATTAATACCTTTATATAGAGATATATACCCGGACACACACACACAGACGCTCTATCTGTTCATGATGATTTTCTCTCTCTTCAGTTTTCGTAAATGTCACGAATACACACGAATTTGTTCTGTTATGTAACGAATACACACGAATTTATGTAACGGGTACACACGAATTTGTTCTGTTATGTAACGAATACACACGAATTTGTTCTGTTATGTAACGAATACACACGAATTTATGTAACGGGTACACACGAATTTGTTCTGTTATGTAACGAATACACACGAATTTGTTCTGTTATGTAACGAATACACACGAATTTGTTCTGTTATGTAACGAATACACACGAATTTGTTCTGTTATGTAACGAATACACACGAATTTGTTCTGTTATGTAACGAATACACACGAATTTGTTCTGTTATGTAACGAATACACACGAATTTGTTCTGTTATGTAACGAATACGCACGAATTTATGTAACGAATACGCACGAATTTATGTAACGGGTACACACGAATTTGTTCTGTTATGTAACGAATACACACGAATTTATGTAACAAATACGCACGAATTTATGTAACGAATACACACGAATTCATGTAACAAATACACACGAATTCGTTCTGTTATGTAACGAATACGCACGAATTTATGTAACGAATACGCACGAATTTATGTAACGGGTACACACGAATTTGTTCTATGTAACGAATACGCACGAATTTATGTAACGAATACGCACGAATTTATGTAACGAATACACACGAATTTATGTAACGAATACACACGAATTCGTTCTGTTATGTAACGAATACACACGAATTTGTTTTTTTATGTAACGAATACACACGAATTTGTTTTTTATGTAACGAATACACACGAATTTGTTTTTTTATGTAACGAATACACACGAATTTGTTTTTTATGTAACGAATACACACGAATTTGTTCTGTTATGTAACGACTATCCACGAATGTTTTTTATGTAACGAATGCACACGAATTCGTTCTGTTATGTAACGAATACACACGAATTGGCTCGGCTTCCAGTACAGAGGCAGGATCCTCCTACGTCGGCACGGTGCCACAGAGCTGGACAGATTAAAACTGTATTTGTCTTCAATTCTTTCATGTATAGGTCTACACACACACACACACATACACACACACACACACACACACACACACACACATACTTACACACACACATACACACACACACTATCCGAAGCCAGGCACCCATTTGAGTGGGAGGACGAACAGGTGGGCTGACTGTGGGCCGGCTACCGCGACCGGGATTCGAACCTTGCGCGTACTCGACCCTCGGGCGGCCCATGACTGCGTCACGGATTGCATGAACGCCTGTCTTCCTTCTTCGGTCCCGCCCTGCCTCTTCTGACGGAGAGGGAGTGGAGTGTGGCTGCTTCTGACGAAGGTGGGTAGGGATGTAAGGGGAGTGCATTCTCTCTCTCTCTCTCTCTCTCTCTCTCTCTCTCTCTCTCTCTCTCTCTCTCTCTCTCTCTCTCTCTCTCCCAGACCCAGATGTGTGTGTGTGTGTGTGTGTGTGTGTGTGTGTGTGCTATGACCCCCCCACCGCCAGCTGGGACACTAATTAACCTGGTCGTTAAGGCAGGTGTTTATTGACAGCGATGGAGGGATAATTGGATGATCGGCGTCAACAACTGTGGCTGACACACACATATGTGGCTCCCACGCAGACGTGGCTCTCACCCACACACCTGTGACATGTGTCCCTGCTGCTCACACATATGTGGCTCACACACACGCACACACACACACACCTGTTTGTTGCATACACGTTGCTCACACACCCGTGGCTCCCATACTCATGGCTTTCACACACATGTGGCTCTCACACACCTGTGGCTCTCGCACACCTCTGACTCTCATACCTGTTGCTCACACACCTGTAGTGCTCTCACACACACACACACACACACACACACACACACACACACACACACACGTGGCTCTCGGACACCTGTGGCTCACATAACTTTGGGTTTTCTATCACGCATGGTATACTCCTCTTGTTATATGCGGTTTATGCTGTATATGATATCCTGTATGCTCTATGTGATATGCTATATGCTTTCATGTACTATACGCTGTATGCTGTAAAGTGTATGTCTTGTGGTGTGCGCGTTATATGCTGTATGCTGCATATTTTGACTCTACTGTATTACAAACTGCATGTTCTGTGTTGTATGCGTATGCTGTATGATGATTCTCCGCTGAACGTGTATGCTGCACGGAGCATGCTTACTCGTGAGTGTGTTATATGCTGCACGAATTCTCTGAGTATACCTATGGCTCTCTTAGGGTGTGATATATGCTGCAGGGCTGTTAGGTAACCTATGCTTGCACATGCTGAATGCTGCCTCCGTCGAGACCGGACGCTCAATGATCATCATGGTACCCATATTTCCTTCTGCAAAAAAAAGCCCTTCTAACACTGAGCCATCCCTCGTCTGTTTCCTTGCGCTACCTCGCTATCGCGGGAGACGGCGGTTAAGTATAATATATATATATATATATATATATATATATATATATATATATATATATATATATATATATATTTTTTTTTTTTTTTTTTTTTTAATACTTTGTCGCTGTCTCCCGCGTTTGCGAGGTAGCGCAAGGAAACAGACGAAAGAAATGGCCCCCCCCCCCCCCAGACACATGTATATACATACTTCCACACACGCAAATATACATACCTACACAGCTTTCCATGGTTTTCCCCAGACGCTTCACATGCCTTGATTCAATCCACTGACAGCACGTCAACCCCGGTATACCACATCGCTCCAATTCACTCTATTCCTTGCCCTCCTTTCACCCTCCTGCATGTTCAGGCCCCGATCACACAAAATCTTTTTCACTCCATCTTTCCACCTCCAATTTGGTCTCCCTCTTCTCCTCGTTCCCTCCACCTCCGACACATATATCCTCTTGGTCAATCTTTCCTCACTCATTCTCTCCATGTGCCCAAACCACTTCAAAACACCCTCTTCTGCTCTCTCAACCACGCTCTTTTTATTTCCACACATCTCTCTTACCCTTACGTTACTCACTCGATCAAACCACCTCACACCACACATTGTCCTCAAACATCTCATTTCCAGCACATCCATCCTCCTGCGCACAACTCTATCCGTAGCCCACGCCTCGCAACCATACAACATTGTTGGAACCACTATTCCTTCAAACATACCCATTTTTGCTTTCCGAGATAATGTTCTCGACTTCCACACACACACACACACATATATATATATATATATATATATATATATATATATATATATATATATATATATATATAATTTATTTATTTTGTCATACTTTGTCTCTGTCTCCCGCGTTAGCGAGGTAGCGCAAGGAAACAGGCGAAAGAATGGCCCAACCTACCTACATATACATGTATATGCATACACGTCCACACACAGCACATATACATACCTATACATCTCAACGTATGCATATATATACACACAGACATATAGATATATACACATGTACATAATTCATACTGTCTGCCCTTATTCATTCCCGTCGCCACCCCGCCACACATGAAATGACAACCCCTTCCCCCCTCATTTACACAAGGTAGCATTAGAAAAAGACAACAAAAGGCCACATTCGTTCACACTCAGTCTATAGCTGTCATGTATAATGCACCGAAACCACAGTTTCCTTTCCACATCCAGGCCCCATAAAACTTTCCATGGTTTACCCCAGACGCTTCACATGCCCTGGTTCAATCTATTGACAGCACGTCGACCCCGGTATACTACATCGTTCCAATTCATTATATTCTTTGCACGCCTTTCACCCTCCTGCATTTTCAGGGCCCGATCACTCAAAATCTTTTTCACTCCATCTTTCCACCTCCAGTTTGGTCTCCCACTTCTCCTCGTTCCCTCCGCCTCTGACACATATATCCTCTTTGTCAATCTATACATACATATATAGGATATATAGGGGAGAAAGAATACTTCCCACGTATTCCCTGCGTGTCGTAGAAGGCGACTGAAAGGGGAGGGAGCGGGGGGCCTGGAAATCCTCCCCTCTCGTTTTTAATTTTCCAAAAGAAGGAACAGAGAAGGGGGCCAAGTGAGTATTTCCCTCAAAAGGCTCAGTCCTCTGTTCTTAATGCGGGAAATGGCGAATAGTACGATATATATATATATATATATATATAAAGACTGTGTGATGTCTTGACGTGGCTAAATCAACTGGGGACGGGAAGAGATCGGCGAAAGAATGTTATATAACGCGATTAATTAATTAGAAACTGGATCATGGCATCCGTGGAACGTTAAGATAGCGATACGAGGGTGTGTCTATATATGCTGAAGCCCCCACCCTAACCACCGCTTCCGCTCTCCACACTTACCTCCCTTACGTAATCTATTATCCACTCGCCTTCTTACGTGATGTTATCCACTCTCCTTCTTATGTAATCTATTATCCACTCTCCCCCTTATGTGATCTATTATCCACTCATTCTTATGTGATATGTTATCCACTCTCTCCCTTTTGTAATCTATTATCCACTCTCCCCCTTATGTAATCTATTATCCACTCATTCTTATGTAATCTATTATCCACTCGCCTTCTTATGTGATCTATCATCCACTCGCCTTCTTATGTGATCTATTATCCACTCTTCCCCTTATTTGATCTATTATCCACTCTCCCCCTTATGTATTTATTATCCACTCTCCCCCTTATGTAATCTATTATCCACTCTCCCCCTTATGTATTCTATTATCCACTCTCCCCCTAATGTATTCTATTATCCACTCTCCCCCTTATGTAATGTATTATCCACTCTCCCCCTTATGTAATCTATTATCCACTCTCCCCTTATGTAATCTATTATCCACTCTCTCCCTTATGTAATCTATTATCCACTCTCCCCCTAATGTATTCTATTATCCACTCTCCCCCTTATGTATTCTATTATCCACTCTCCCCCTAATGTATTCTATTATCCACTCTCCCCCTTATGTAATGTATTATCCACTCTCCCCCTTATGTAATCTATTATCCACTCTCCCCTTATGTAATCTATTATCCACTCTCTCCCTTATGTAATCTATTATCCACTCTCTTTATGTAATCTATTATCCACTCTCCCCTTATGTAATCTATTATCCACTCTCTCCCTTATGTAATCTATTATCCACTCTCCCCCTTATGTAATCTATTATCCACTCTCCCCCTTATGTATTCTATTATCCACTCTCCCCCTAATGTATTCTATTATCCACTCTCCCCCTTATGTAATGTATTATCCACTCTCCCCCTTATGTAATCTATTATCCACTCTCCCCTTATGTAATCTATTATCCACTCTCTCCCTTATGTAATCTATTATCCACTCTCTTTATGTAATCTATTATCCACTCTCCCCTTATGTAATCTATTATCCACTCTCTCCCTTATGTAATCTATTATCCACTCCTTCTCATGTGATCTCTTATCCACTCTCTCCCTTATGTGATCTATTATCCACTCTCCTTCTTATGTAATCTATTATCCACTCTCCCTCTTATTTGATCTATTATCCACTCTCCCCCCTATTTGATCTATTATCCACTCTCCCCCTTATGTAATCTATTATCCACTCTCTCCCTTATGCAATCTATTATCCACTCTCCCCCCTATTTGATCTATTATCCACTCTCTCCCTTATGTAATCTATTATCCACTCTTCCCTTTATGTAATCTATTATCCACTCTCCTTCTTATGTGATCTATTATCCACTCTCCTTCTTATGTAATCTATTATCCACTCTCCCCCTTATGTATTCTATTATCCACTCTCCCCCTTATGTAATCTATCATCCACTCTCTCCCTTATGTAATCTATTATCCACTCTCCTTCTTATGTAATCTATTATCCACTCTCTCCCTTATGCAATCTATTATCCACTCTCCCCCCTATTTGATCTATTATCCACTCTCCCTTATGTAATCTATTATCCACTCTTCCCTTTATGTATTCTATTATCCACTCTCCCCCTTATGTATTCTATTATCCCCCCTCCTTATGTAATCTATTATCCACTCTCCCCCTTATGTATTCTATTATCCACTCTCCCCCTTATGTATTCTATTATCCACTCTCCCCCTTATGTATTCTATTATCCTCTGTAGCTAACAGAGTCTGTGTCACCTCTCCGTACACTGTCTGCTGCCACCGGACTGTACGAATTTCTGTCTCCAGCCCAGATCTGTCACACCTTGTGATCCTCCCTGTCATTTATCCTCCTGTCTTTTACCGTCTTTTTCTTCTTCTTCAGCTGGGACGACGAGTGTATGATCATTTTCCAGCCTTCCCTCTACATTCCCTCGTTACTGGAGCTTTAAGGAGTAATGATAAGATTAATCTTCGTTTAATGATATTGATCTTCGTTTGGGTAATGATAAGATTAATCTTCGTTTAATGATATTGATCTTCGTTTGGGTAATGATAAGATTAATCTTCGTTTAATGATATTGATCTTCGTTTGGGTAATGATAAGATTAATCTTCGTTTAAGTGACGGGTCCCCGATGTAAACAGGAGTCTCGATGTGTTGCAGTGACGGATCCCCGATGTAAACAGGGGTCTCGATGTGTTGCAGTGACGGGTTCTCGATGTAAACAGGGGTCTCGATGTGTTGCAGTGACGGATCCCCGATGTAAACAGGGGTCTCGATGTGTTGCAGTGACGGGTTCTCGATGTAAACAGGGGTCTCGATGTGTTGCAGTGACGGGTCCCCGATGTAAACAGGGGTCTCGATGTGTTGCAGTGACGGGTTCTTGTTCGTCTGTGTTGACCTTGTTGATGTCGGGAGTTTGATCAAGGGCATGTCTATTCTCTCTCTCTCTCTCTCTCTCTCTCTCTCTCTCTCTCTCTCTCTCTCTCTCTCTCTCTCTCTCTCGTTTCTTAATTGTTCTTATAGACCTTCCTTATGTAGTGTCTACGTCTGACGTTTTCTAAAGTCATCCCCGTTTTCTAACTTCCTGTCCCATTCTCTTTCTCGTTTCTTGATGTTCTTATATACCACCCTTCCTGTAGTCTCTACGTCTGCCATTTTCTAATATCATTCCCGTTTTCTAATTTCACACGCCATTCTCTCTTATTTCCTTATCGTCCTCTTCCTCCTCCTCCTCCTCTTTGTTATCTCCTTATCTTTTCATTTCGTATTCTAAAATCTTTTTTTCTCCCTGGATTATTAGAGTTACCCGTAGGCCTCTCATGCCATTTTCTGTGTGTGTTTGTCCAGCTGGTTCTGGCCAGGACCCGCTTCGACTCAGTGACGTGGAAACGAAAGAAATGAAATTGGTCTTAATTGCCATTCAGAACTCATTAGTATACCATTCTGGTCTTACAGGCCTGACGGTGGAGGATGAGACCGTCGCATTGTACTGGGTTCGTGAACCCATTTTTTAAGAGAGAAAATGGGTTCGTGAGCCCATTTTTTAAGAGAAAATGGGTTCGTGAACCTATTTCTTAAGATAGAAAATGGGTTCATGAACCCATTTCATAAGAGAAAATGGGTTCGTGAACCTAGTTTTTAAGAGAAAATGGGTTCGTGAACCTATTTTTAAGAAAGAAAATGGGTTCATGAACCCTTTCTTTTTTTTTTTTAGAGAGAGAGAGAGAGAGAGAGAGAGAGAGAGAGAGAGAGAGAGAGAGAACATTACCCCATGATCTGGCCATGTTGTGGTAGACCCATGAGAGGGGAACACATCCACCCATGAACTATACAATGTGACAAGCTTCCCCATTTAATGTGGCAGCCGTAACCATTGTAATGGAATGGGAGACACCCATTCACCCACCCATACATCACTGGGGATCCACCCATGATAACAGGTCATCTCTACCTCATAATGGGGGGGGGGGCTGTCACTTAATGGGGGGGCTGTCACTTAATGGGTGGGGCTGTCACTTAATGGGGGGGCTGTCACTTAATGGGGGGGCTGTCACTTAATGGGTGGGGCTGTCACTTAATGGGGGGGCTGTCACTTAATGGGGGGCTGTCACTTAATGGGGGGGCTGTCACTTAATGGGGGGCTATCACTTAATGGGGGGCTGTCACTTAATGGGGGGCTGTCACTTAATGGGGGGCTGTCACTTAATGGGTGGGGCTGTCACTTAATGGGGAGGCTGTCACTTAATGGGTGGGGCTGTCACTTAATGGGGGGGCTGTCACTTAATGGGGGGGCTGTCACTTAATGGTGGAGGGGCTGTCACTTAATGGGGGGGGTGTGGTCAGTCATCACGTATCGTTAATGGGTCATTAAGACTCGAGTGTGAGGTCCTTCACCCCCAGAGACGACCCCAGATAACGGGGGGGGGGTGTTGGTCGTCCTCTGGTCACACCAGCCACCATGTTGATCTCCCATGTCCCATGATGCTGTGGGTGGCTGCTGGCTGCACTATGGGCGTCATGCGCTGCCTCCTGCATGGTGACCGACGCCCCTATGGGGCCACTGATGACACCCACATAGGGAGGTAGGGGTCAAGATAATGCCATCCCTATCCTAATGATGATTATGAGATGATCATCAGATATTAATCAGGGGTAAGGTGGGGGTTGATTAAGCTTTATCTATTAAGGTCATAAAGACGATTTTAGAGAATAGTTATTGATAATTTATCATAAGTAGATGATAATTGACGTGGTAATTATCACATTTAACATGATGGTAATGCCGTTAGAATGGTAAGATTATCATCATCAAGGATTAATATTATCTTTGGACGAGACAGAGAACGATTATATCGGCGTGAGATTATCATCACTGGCCACTGTGATTATCATTCAATTATCGTTAACATGAAGGTGTAATAAGTGGTAATGACGCTAATGATGTGATTTAATGACGTGATCAATACCTTATGTCATGTTCCAGTCATGTGCATTTTGTCAGAAAGTTTCGGTTTAAATTCGTTCTAAAAAGATATGAGTATTTAAGGACCCTCATTTGGTATGCAAATGACCCTTCTAAGTATAGTGAAGGTAAATAGAATTTGCATATTACGCCTGTGTGTGTGTGTGTGTGTGTGTGTGTGTGTGTGGTGGGGGGGAGAAGAAGGGGTGTTTTCTTGAAGGAGGGGGGGGGGGGGGAAGGGGAAGTTTTGCATATTACACGTGTCTGGGTTGGGGGAAGAAGAAGGGGGTGTTTTCATGGGGGGAAAGATTTGCATATTACACGTGTTTGGGGGTTGGGGAAGAAGGGGATGTTTTCTTTGGGGGAAAGGTTTGCATATCAAATGTGTTTTTTTGGGGGGAAGAAGGGGGTGTTTTCTAGGGGGGTAGGGGGAAGGTTTGCATGGGCGGGGGAAGAAGGGGGTGTTTTCTTGGGGGGAAGGCTTGCCTATTACACGTATTTGGGGGAAGAAGTGGGTGTTTTCATGGGGGGAGGGGGAAGGTTTGCATGGGCGGGGAAGAAGGGGGTGTTTTCTTGGGGGAAAGGTTTGCATATCAAATGTGTTTGCATGGGCGGGGGAAGAAGGGGGTGTTTTCTTGGGGGGAAGGTTTGCCTATTACACGTATTTGGGGGGAAGAAGGGGGTGTTTTCTTGGATGAGGGGAGGTTTGTATATTACACGTATTTGGGGGGAAGAAGGGGGTGTTTTCATGGGGGGAAGGCTTGTATATTACACGTATTTGGGGGGAAGAAGGGGGTGTTTTCTTGGGGGGAAGGTTTGCCTATTACACGTATTTGGGGGGAAGAAGGGGGTGTTTTCTTGGGTGGGGGGAGGTTTGCCTATTACACGTATTTGGGGGGGAAAGAAGGGGGTGTTTTCTTGGGGGGAAGGTTTGCCTATTACACGTATTTGGGGGGGAAAGAAGGGGGTGTTTTCTTGGGGGAGGGGAGGTTTGCCTATTACACGTATTTGGGGGAAGAAGGGGGTGTTTTCTTGGGGGAAAGGCTTGTATATTACACGTGTCTGGGGGAAGGGGAGATATAAGGTGTTTTCTTGGTGGGGGAGGGGTTAAGTGGGGGAAGAGGGGTTCTTCAGGGGTGACTATTTTTCTCTTGTATTTCATTTGTTTTTCGTCATGGAGTTCAAACTCTTAAGTCTTAAGTTGTGTGTGTGTGTGTAACACGAATCCCTTTCTGACATTGTCTCCTCATTATCCCTTCCTCCTTTCCCATCCCTTCCCTCCTTCCCATCCCTTCCTCCCTTCCCATCCCTTCCTCCCTTCCCATCCTCTCCCCTCCCATCCCTTCCTCCCTTCCCATCCTCTCCTCTCCCATCTGGTTATATCTTAGTGCATTGGGTTAATCGCTTTGGGATCTGGGTGAGGAAGGAGGGTTTAATCCCCCCCCCCACGCAGTTGCTGGGGGTGTTTAATCCCCCTTGGTCTGGATGGGAGGTTAATCCCCCAGATACTGGGGGAGGCTGTTTCGCTCCACGTTCATTGCGGGATGGTTAAACTTCGAGTTAGATACGCAGTTGGGAGTGTAATTGCTAGTGAAGGTCCAGGTAAGGTAGGTTCATCCCCTGCTGGTGAAGGGAGGTTAATCCCCCCCCTGCTAATGAAGGGAGGTTAATCCTCCAGCTCATGAAACAGGTAAATCCCCTTTACAGTAGCAGTTTGGGTTAATCCCCCCCCACACCCTGATCGCTGTTCTGCTTAATCCCTTCATTAGTTGGTTCAGGTAATCCCTCTCCCCACAGTGGGTAAATCCCCACACCTAAATACTTTTCTGCTTAATCCCTTCATAAGTTGGTTTAGTAAATCCCCATCCCCACACTGGGTTAATCCCCACACCCAACCATTGTTCTGCTTAATCCCTTCATAAATTGGTTCAGTAAATCCCCCTCCCCACACTGGGTTAATCCCCACTCCCAGCCATTGTTCTGCTTAATCCCCTCATAAATTGGTTCAGTAAATCCCCATCCCCACACTGGGTAAATCCCTACACTTAACCACTCTTCTGTTTAATCCCTTCATAAGTTGGTTCAGTAAATCCCCATCCCCACACTGGGTAAATCCCTACACTTAACCACTCTTCTGCTTAATCCCTCCTTCCGTTCGTTCAGTAAATCCCTCTCCCCCTCCTACCTCCCCCCCCACACACCTGGCACCGTCAAGTAATCCAGTGACCCACAAAATCCCCCATGAATCCCACCTTTGTGAAGTGTTACCTCGTATTGTTGTGTGTGTTGTGCCGGACGAGGAAGGGGGAAAGGAGGGTAGTTCATTTAACAACCCCATAATAGGCTTGGACTAACAACCTCCTTCCCCCCCGGTAAACAGCCCAATTACACCTGCAGTTATGGCTGGTTAACAGCTGGTGTCCGGGCGAGCGAGCCAGTCGCGGTGATTACAGGAGCGGCTAATTATCCCCATTTTCTTTGGTCAGGCCTGTATAATTACTGTTGTGTGTGTTGGCTACCCCCACACCGAGTTCTTTCTTGATTTGTTGAGTTTCTGTGACTGAGTATGGAACTTGTGGTTGACGGTACGACCCGAGGGTTGGGTCGTACCGTCGTGCTCAAGGGTCGTACCGTCGTGCTCAAGGGTCGCACCGTCGTGCTCAAGGGTCGTACCGTCGTGCTCAATGGTCGTACCGTCGTGCTCAAGGGTCGCACCGTCGTGCTCAAGGGTCGTACCGTCGTGCTCAAGGGTCGTATCGTCGTGCTCAAGGGTCGTATCGTCGTGCTCAAGGGTCGTACCGTCGTGTTCAAGGGTCGTACCGTCGTGCTCAAGGGTCGTACGTCGTGTTCAAGGGTCGTACCGTCGTGCTCAAGGGTCGTACCGTCGTGTTCGTGTCGTACCCTCGTGTTCAAGGGTCGTATCGTCGTGCTCAAGGGTCGTACCGTCGTGTTCGTGTCGTACCCTCGTGCTCAAGGGTCGTATCGTCGTGCTCAAGGGTCGTCTGGAAATCTAGACTAGCTCTCCTGGAAATCCAGACGAGTCCTCCTGGAAATTCAGACGAGTCCTCCTTGAAACCCAGACGAGTCCCCCTTGAAACCCAGACGAGTCCCCCTTGAAACCCAGACGAGTCCCCCTTGAAACCCAGACGAGTCCCCCTTGAAACCCAGACGAGTCCCCTGGAAATCCAGACGAGTCCCCCTGGAACCCAGACGAGTCCCCCTGGAAATCCAGACGAGCCCCCTTGAAATCCAGACGAGTCCCCCTTGAAATCCAGACGAGTCCCCCTTGAAATCCAGACGAGTCCCCCTTGAAATCCAGACGAGTCCCCCTTGAAACCCAGACGAGTCCCCCTGGAAATCCAGACGAGTCCTCCTGGAAATCCACAATGCCGTGACTAGTTCTGGAGGACGAGGGAGTCGGGACGCATCTCCTCCTCCTCCTCATCATCATCATCTGGAAAGATGTCTTTGTGGAGGAGAACTACATTGTTGGTGAGAACAAGAGAAGCCAGTGGTCGGATCTCTGGCCTGGATATGATGGTTACCAAAGTGTTGGCGTTCTTTTAAGGTCGTCGTCGTGGTGGCTGGAGCGAGACTATGCTAATTAAATCCCCTGGAACCTGGAACAGCTGTTGGTGGATTAATGATGTTTACTATATTCATATGACTGTTGTCTGTGGACACCCGCCTGTGTGCAATACTGCAATAAGAAGGCCTTTTGATGACGGGGTCTCTACTACAATAAGAAGGCCTTTTGATGACGGGGTCTCTACTACAATAAGAAGGCCTTTTGATGACGGGGTCTCCACTACAATAAGAAGGCCTTTTGATGACGGGGTCTCTACTACAATAAGAAGGCCTTTTGATGACGGGGTCTCTACTACAATAAGAAAAGGCCTTTTGATGACGGGGTCTCTACTACAATAAGAAGGCCTTTTGATGACGGGGTCTCTACTACAATAAGAAGGCCTTTTGATGACGGGGTCTCTACTACAATAAGAAAAGGTCTTTTGATGACGGGGTCTCTACTACAATAAGAAGGCCTTTTGATGACGGGGTCTCTGAAGACCTGGGTCGAGGAGGGGGATGGAAATATCGTTAAGAACATCAATTCCAGGTTTTATAAGGAAAAGGTCGCGTTTTCTTTAGGCTAGGTGGATGGCCCAGTTCTCCAGTTTCGTCTGGTAAAATGAGATCGGAGCTTCGAGGAGGCAGCTGGGTAGAGATGGCACGGGATGGGTGGGTCGAGGAGGAGGAGGAGGGAGTGATGGAAATATCGTTAAGAACTTCAATTCCAGGTTGTATAAGGAAAAGGTCGCGTTTTCTTTAGCCTAGGTGGATGGTTGGGTTTCTCCAGTTTCGTGGAAGGAGACATAACCCCAATTTCTTATTTCTGGCGAGTTTTTTTTGTTTGTTCTTTTTTTGGTGTAGCTGATGCCAGAAACAAGCTGGACCATTAGAGATTTAATGATGGACTCCTTCCTCCTCGTTCTCTGTGAACCACACGCACACACACACACACACACACACACACACACACACACACACACACACACACACACACACACACTTTCACACACACACCCTCAGTCCTCCGTTTCCACAATGTTGAAGGGAGGAGAAATATTATATTTTTTTGGGGTCCTTCTTTTCCTCTGCTAAGTGAAAAGGGTCAGACCATTGAATACATGTCGTGGTTTTAGGTCCTCTCTTTTCTGGTCTTTTAACCTAGAGGTGTTTGATGGTTTATGGTCATCTTCGGTCTCTGTGCTCCAGTTTCCATCTCGCCATATGTCTTGTCGTAGATAGATATAGATAGATATGGTTACCTGTTGGTAAGTGCATTTTCCTACACACACACACTCGCGGTGCCCCGTCTCTCGAGCTATATATGCCCTTATACAGGTTTTAGATTCCTGTATACAAACCCCCAACCCTCCTCACCCTTGTATTTCTACCCTAATGTGTATCCTGTAGTCACACTGATACCTGTTCTCCTCTCTCTCTCTCTCTCTCTCTCTCTCTCTCTCTCTCTCTCTCTCTCTCTCTCTCTCTCTCTCTCTCTCTGCCACACACACACACTTCAAATTCTGACCCATGCCGTATCGTAGAGTGAGGGAGGGACTAGCCTGGTGTGAATCAAACGGGGCCAGGGGCTCCGTCTCTCTCTCTTCTCTCTCTCTCTCTCTCTCTCTCTCTCTCTCTCTCTCTCTCTCTCTCTCTCTCTCTCTCACGCCCTCGCCCGTCTGCTACTTTTCAGGTCTCAGACGCAGCACTTCAGCCGTGTTGCGTGATAGCACACGTGTGTTGGATGTGTCCACAATCCCCCTTCACTCAACCCAGGGACGTCCCACGCGATGGACGTCCCCCCAAAAATCTGCGTGTCCCAAAAGTTAGGGAGGAGGAGTGAGGAAGGAGGGGGGCTATTATTATTATAATATTATAATATTATCATTATTAGACCCTCTCACTCGTTCTAGTGGTGCTCGCTTCCCTGCCAGCCAGTATACTCTGCTCCTATGGCATTCTCTCTCTTAGGTATAGTGGAATTGGAAGTCCATCATCAGCTTTGTTGCGCCTCCCTACAGCTGCCGACGCTCTCCATGCAACTGAGATGTTCCTTTCCCTCCCTCTATTCTACAGGTATCATTGTCTTTAGCCACCTTTGTACTCGAGCTGCCCACCATACGTGTGTGTGCCACCCCTCGTATAAGACATGGACCCGCAGTTGCTTCTATTGAAGGACCAACCATAAGAGAATGATCCGTCCGTTTTCTGTTCGTGTTGGAGGTTTTCCGAGAGAATGATCCGCCCGTTTTCTGTTCGTGTTGGAGGTTTTCGCGAGAGAATGATCCGCCCGTTTTCTGTTCGTGTTGGAGGTTTTCCGAGAAATGATCCGCCCGTTTTCTGTTCGTGTCGGAGGTTTGCGAGAGAATGATCCGCCCGTTTTCTGTTCGTGTTGGAGGGTTTTCGCGAGAGAATGATCCGCCCGTTTTCTGTTCGTGTTGGAGGTTTTCGAGTCCCAGACGAAAGCCCTCATTGTGGCCAGGCCTTTGTGTGAGATATGAGGAGGGTTAATGAGAAGGAGAAAATGAGAAGAGGAGGAGGAGGAGGGGAAAGATGTAATAAGAAGTTCTTGAGAAAGTGGAACGCCTCCTTCTTCAGAAAAGGGTCGGGTTCCTAGTTGTTACGTAAGGCATTTGTGGGTCGGGGAGGATCAGGCAAAGCTTAAGAGGTCTAAGGAAAGAAGTAGATATCGTAACGTGCCCATACCTGGGTTACCAGCGAAATGTAATCACACGCGACGCAAGGTGGCTTGCTGAGCGTTATGTGGTACAGCAGGCAGCTCTTGGAGAAGCATAAACCCAAAGTGGTGTCTATGGAAGATGGTGAGGAGGAGGAGGAGGAGTAAGAGGAGAAGTGAACCACATTCTCATCGTAGGGCAAGTGGGCCAAGTTGTAAGACTGGACTTTGGCGAGGGAGGGAAGTTGATGAGTCTGACTGCTATAGACTCGATAGGTAAGTATGATGAGCTTGAACCATGGCCTCAGATGTGCGAGACCAGTACTTCACACGAGGACATATCAAACTCCCACCCCTCACCCCTCGTGTTAAGGGAGCAGCTGTTTGAGAGGGAAGGGGTTTACGGCATCTATACAGGAACACCGCCCCTTCCTTCCCTCCCTTCCTTTCCTCTCTCCCTCCCTCAGGTCCGTAGGATATAACAAGAACACACCCCTTCCCCACACCCTCCCCAAAGATCGGAGCTGTATGATTCTCATTCTTAGTCCCTCCCTCGCTCCTTATATATATATATATATATATATATATATATATATATATATATATATATATATATAACCTCTCCATTTCAGGATTCAGGCCAGCAAACACCTTAGGAACTCAGAAGATATATAACTCTTTGATGTATTTTTTTTGGGGGGAGCTCGTATATTTTTTTTCTCATCGGAGATAGCCATGGGCAACTTCCTTGCTCCTTTCTCTATTTTTTTTCCCCCTCCCTTGACGAGTCTCTTGCTTAATTAATTCGTGTGACCTCTGGTTGCTCCCTGTGTCTTGTTGTTGCGTCTCCCAGGAAGAGAAATGGCCTCTGTCAACACCGTCTTATTGATTCAACGGGTCTGGAAATGTGGGTTGGGAGGAGGAGGAGGAAGTAACGAAGACTTGCATTGAGTAGATGTCTGGTGTACACACACACACGCGCGCGCTGGCGGAGGGAGTGAGTGAGTGAGTGAGTGAGAGAGAAAGAGAGAGAGAGAGAGAGAGAGAGAGAGAGAGAGAGAGAGAGAGAGAGAGAGAGAGAGAGAGAGAGAGAGAGAGAATTTCACTTTCGTTTCTCCTTATTCCTCTTCACCTTTCCATGTTCGGCAACTTCATGGCCTCTCTGACATTCTCTCTCTCTCTCTCTCTCTCTCTCTCTCTCTCTCTCTCTCTCTCTCTCTCTCTCTCTCACACTGCATTTCAGGCACCATCTTTACTGGCCCTCCTTCTCATCTTTCTCTTGGTCCCTTGTCTTCATCTTTTGGTCCCTTGTCTTCATCTTTTGGTCCCTTGTCTTCATCTTTTGGTCCCTTGTCTTCATCCTTTGGTCCCTCGTCTTCATCCTTTGGTCCCTTGTCTTCATCCTTTGGTCCCTTGTCTTCATCTTTTGGTCCCTTGTCTTCATTTTTCCATAAGTGAGGTGAGCGACCACTCCTTTGGTACGTGGGGTGATTCAGGTGTCATTAAAGTGCTGTACAGTGTGCTATAGATCATCTGATTACCGGTGTGCGCTTAAGTGCGGTTCTGGTCATTGATAACCAAGAGACAATATGCCTTCTTAACACACTCTCGTGATGTAATGTTCCGCCACTTGGTCGTATATAAGCGTCAGTACTCGAGTCTCTATGGGCACAAAGATTTGCGTCTTTTCTAATCCTGTGTCGTCCAATGTTTCACTGTATTCCTGTGTCTTCCAATGTTTCCAATGTTTCACTGTATTCCTGTGTCTTCCAGTGTTTCCAGTGTTTCACTGTATTCCTGTGTCTTCCAGTGTTTCCAATGTTTCACTGTATTCCTGTGTCTTCCAGTGTTTCCAATGTTTCACTGTATTCCTGTGTCTTCCAGTGTTTCCATTGTTTCACTGTATTCCTGTGTCTTCCAGTGTTTCCAATGTTTCACTGTATTCCTGTGTCTTCCAGTGTTTCCAATGTTTC
The DNA here is from genome assembly GCF_036320965.1 of Panulirus ornatus. NCBI lineage: Eukaryota > Metazoa > Arthropoda > Malacostraca > Decapoda > Palinuridae > Panulirus > Panulirus ornatus. The sequence goes on along the minus strand of NC_092246.1, from coordinate 8,960,350 downwards.
ACTGTATTCCTGTGTCTTCCAGTGTTTCCAATGTTTCACTGTATTCCTGTGTCTTCCAGTGTTTCCAATGTTTCACTGTATTCCTGTGTCTTCCAGTGTTTCCAATGTTTCACTGTATTCCTGTGTCTTCCAGTGTTTCCAATGTTTCACTGTATTCCTGTGTCTTCCAGTGTTTCCAATGTTTCACTGTATTCCTGTGTCTTCCAGTGTTTCCAATGTTTCACTGTATTCCTGTGTCTTCCAGTGTTTCCAATGTTTCACTGTATTCCTGTGTCTTCCAGTGTTTCCAATGTTTCACTGTATTCCTGTGTCTTCCAGTGTTTCCAATGTTTCACTGTATTCCTGTGTCTTCCAGTGTTTCCAATGTTTCGCTGTATTCCTGTGTCTTCCAGTGTTTCCAATGTTTCACTGTATTCCTGTGTCTTCCAGTGTTTCCAATGTTTCACTGTATTCCTGTGTCTTCCAGTGTTTCCAATGTTTCACTGTATTCCTGTGTCTTCCAGTGTTTCCATTGTTTCACTATTCCTGTGTCTTCCAGTGTTTCCAACGTTTCACTGTATTCCTGTGTCTTCCAGTGTTTCCAACGTTTCACTGTATTCCTGTGTCTTCCAGTGTTTCCAATGTTTCACTGTATTCCTGTGTCTTCCAGTGTTTCCAATGTTTCACTGTATTCCTGTGTCTTCCAGTGTTTCCAATGTTTCACTGTATTCCTGTGTCTTCCAGTGTTTCCAATGTTTCACTGTATTCCTGTGTCTTCCAGTGTTTCCAACGTTTCACTGTATTCCTGTGTCTTCCAATGTTTCACTGTATTCCTGTGTCTTCCAGTGTTTCCAATGTTTCACTGTATTCCTGTGTCTTCCAGTGTTTCCAATGTTTCACTGTATTCCTGTGTCTTCCAGTGTTTCCAATGTTTCACTGTATTCCTGTGTCTTCCAGTGTTTCCAATGTTTCACTGTATTCCTGTGTCTTCCAGTGTCTTCCAATGTTTCACTGTATTCCTGTGTCTTCCAGTGTTTCCAATGTTTCACTGTATTCTTGTGTCTTCCAGTGTCTTCCAATGTTTCACTGTATTCCTGTGTCTTCCAATGTTTCCAATGTTTCACTGTATTCCTGTGTCTTCCAGTGTTTCCAATGTTTCACTGTATTCCTGTGTCTTCCAGTGTTTCCAATGTTTCACTGTATTCCTGTGTCTTCCAGTGTCTTCCAATGTTTCACTGTATTCCTGTGTCTTCCAGTGTCTTCCAATGTTTCACTGTATTCCTGTGTCTTCCAGTGTTTCCAATGTTTCACTGTAATCCTGTGTCTTCCAGTGTCTTCCAATGTTTCACTGTATTCCTGTGTCTTCCAGTGTTTCCAATGTTTCACTGTATTCCTGTGTCTTCCAGTGTTTCCAATGTTTCACTGTATTCCTGTGTCTTCCAGTGTTTCCAATGTTTCACTGTATTCCTGTGTCTTCCAGTGTTTCCAATGTTTCACTGTATGTCTTCCAGTGTTTCCAATGTTTCACTGTATTCCTGTGTCTTCCAGTGTTTCCAATGTTTCACTGTATTCCTGTGTCTTCCAGTGTTTCCAATGTTTCACTGTATGTCTTCCAGTGTTTCACTGTGTCCCTCGTCTTCATTATTTTGCACATGGACTGACCTTTGTGTTCTGTAGGATCCTGTAAAATCCATCTTTCACTGTGTCTCTCCCCCATGTTCATTACTTCGCATCCGGGACTCAAGGCTTCTTGAAATCACTTCAGACCATCCCTGGAGCTTTACCGAAGACCATATATAAACTGTTCTTATCTCTGCAATTACCTACCCTCTGACCCTTACCATCACAGACCACAGACACGAATCTTACTGCTCACCTGGCATGTCGACTCCCTAAAGACCAGGGAATATCGTGGACTGCCACTTGTACCTCGCCTTGCACACAGAGAATTTTTGCCTCCGTGGAAGAAACCAGTTCTTAAGTTTGGTCCTGGTTGCTGAAGCTTTCCTTCCCCTTCTGCACGTGAAGGAACTTTGGTATGCACTTGTGGCGTCTGTCGGGCGACGACAGTCCCGTCTCCTTCAACTTTCTCTCTCTCTCTCTCTCTCTCTCTCTCTCTCTCTCTCTCTCTCTCTCTCTCTCTCTCTCTCTCTCTCTCTCTATCTCTCTCTCTCTCTCTCTCCTTATGTAGGACTCTGGCGGCAAGTTGGAGACGGTGTCGACTTCCGAGTGCTTCTCACAACCACAGAGAGAGAGATTCCTGTGTGTGTGTGTGTGTGTGTGTGTGTGTGTGTGTGTGTGTGTGATAATGATAATTCATTAGTAACTTGAATTGCATGACATTTGTTAGGTGCGCATCACAAAACCTTCGTCCATAGATAATCACATTCATATAGGTATAAGTATTTATCATATATACTTCAACGTATGGAATAATATCACAGATAAAAGAGATATACGTGTTAATTCAAGCCTGAAGGGAAGATCTTTCTTTCCGCCGTGTCACATCCGTCCTAAAATCTGAAGGGAAGGTTCTTTCTTTCCCTCGTGTCACATTCGTATCCTTTGGTATTTGGCCCTGGGTCTTCTGTCGTCTTCTGTCTGCTGTGTGCCGTCACATCTCCGTCACGTAGGTTGCTCTCTTCATGCTACGTCTGTCACCTGTCTCTTTCATCTTCTGTCTGCTGTGTGCCGTCACATCTCCGTCACGTAGATTGCTTTCTTCATGCTACGTCTGTCACCTGTCTCTTTCATCTTCTGTCTGCTGTGTGCCGTCACATCTCCGTCACGTAGGTTGCTTTCTTCATGCTACGTCTGTCACCTGTCTCTTTCATCTTCTGTCTGCTGTGTGCCGTCATATCTCCGTCACGTAGGTTGCTTTCTTCATGCTACGTCTGTCACCTGTCTCTTTCGTCTTCTGTCTGCTGTGTGTCGTCACATCTCCGTCACTTAGGTTGCTTTCTTCGTGCTACGTCTGTCACCTGTCTCTTTCATCTTCTGTCTGCTGTGTGCCGTCATATCTCCGTCACGTAGGTTGCTTTCTTCATGCTACGTCTGTCACCTGTCTCTTTCGTCTTCTGTCTGCTGTGTGCCGTCACAGCTCCGTCACGTAGGTTGCTCTCTTCATGCTACGTCTGTCAACTGTCTCTCTCATCTTCTGTCTCCTGTTTGCCGTCACATCTCCGTCACGTAGGTTGCTCTCTTCATGCTACGTCTGTCAACTGTCTCTCTCATCTTCTGTCTGCTGTTTGCCGTCACATCTCCGTCACTTAGGTTGCTTTCTTCATGCTACGTCTGTCACCTGTCTCTCTCATCTTCTGTCTGCTGTGTGCCGTCACATCTCCGTCACTTAGGTTGCTTTCTTCATGCTACGTCTGTCACCTGTCTCTTTCATCTTCTGTCTGCTGTGTGCCGTCACATCTCCGTCACGAAGATTGCTTTCTTCATGCTACGTCTGTCACCTGTCTCTTTCATCTTCTGTCTGCTGTGTGCCGTCACATCTCCGTCAGGTAGGTTGCTCTCTTCATGCTACGTTTGTCACCTGTCTCTTTCATCTTCTGTCTGCTGTTTGCCGTCACATCTCCGTCACGTAGGTTGCTCTCTTCATGCTACGTCTGTCACCTGTCTCTCTCATCTTCTGTCTGCTGTTTGCCGTCACATCTCCGTCACGTAGGTTGCTTTCTTCATGCTACGTCTGTCACCTGTCTCTTTCGTCTTCTGTCTGCTGTGTGCCGTCACATCTCCGTCACGTAGATTGCTTTCTTCATGCTACGTCTGTCACCTGTCTCTCTCATCTTCTGTCTGCTGTGTACCGTCACATCTCCGTCACGTAGGTTGCTTTCTTCATGCCTCCACAACCCACGGGAACACTACCTCACAAATGTTTCAACTGTGGTTTCCGAGTTGATTTTTTTGGCTCTTTGTCTATAGAAACTTTGAAGGCTGTGGTCAAGTCACGCTACACTCCTCTCTCTTCATCTTCCAAAGAACTGTTCACTGTCAGCAATATTGATTTAGAGAGTTTGAAGCTCGTGATCAAGTCACTCTACACTCCTCTCTCTTCATCTTCCAAAGAGCTGTTCACTGTCAGCATTATTGATTTAGAAACTTTGAGGCCTGTGATCAAGTCACGCTACACTCCTCTCTCTTCATCTTCCAAAGAACTGTTCACTGTCAACAATATTGATTTAGAGAGTTTGAAGCTGTGGTCAAGTCACCCTCTACTCCTCTCTCTTCATCTTCCAAAGAACTGTTCACTGTCAGCAATATTGATTTAGAGAGTTTGAGGCCTGTGATCAAGTCACTCTACACTCCTCTCTCTTCATCTTCCAAAGAACTGTTCACTGTCAGCGATATTGATTTAGAAACATTGAAGCCTGTGATCAAGTCACGCTACACTCCTCTCTCTTCATCTTCCAAAGAACTGTTCACTGTCAACAATATTGATTTAGAGAGTTTGAAGCTGTGATCAAGTCGCGCTACACTCCTCTCTTTCTTCATCTTCCAAAGAGGTGTTCACTGTCAACAATATTGATTTAGAGAGTTTGAAGCCTGTGATCAAGTCACGCTACACTCCTCTCTCTTCATCTTCCAAAGAACTGTTCACTGTCAACAGTATTGATTTAAAAACTTTGAAGCCTGTGATCAAGTCACGCTACACTCCTCTCTCTTCATCTTCCAAAGAACTGTTCACTGTCAGCAATACTGATTTAAAAACTTTGAAGCCTGTGATCAAGTCGCGCTACACTCCTCTCTCTTCATCTTCCAAAGAACTGTTCACTGTCAACAAAATTGATTTAGAGAGTTTGAAGCCTGTGATCAAGTCGCGCTACACTCCTCTCTCTTCATCTTCCAAAGAACTGTTCACTGTCAACAAAATTGATTTAGAGAGTTTGAAGCCTGTGATCAAGTCGCGCTACACTCCTCTCTCTTCATCTTCCAAAGAACTGTTCACTGTCAACAATATTGATTTAGAGAGTTTGAAGCTCGTGATCAAGTCACGCTACACTCCTCTCTCTTCTGTGTTGGGAAGATACGTAGACTCACACCGCCTCTTATTCACTCGTCTCTTGCCTTCCTCTGGACCATCTGTATCAAGTGTCTCTATGCACGTAAGTGTTAGCTTGGCATTAAGCGATCGACAGCTCGCCGCCTTAACATGGTTCTTCGGCCTTAGTGCTCCCGTGATGAGGTATGGCACTGTGTTGACCTCCCAGGATCCGACACACACACACACACACACACACACACACACACACACACCACACCACACACAGACAGACAGACAGACAGACAGACAGACAGACAGACAGACACACACACACACACACACACACACACACACACACACACACACACACACACACACTAACACACACACACACACTCACACACACACACACTCACACACTAACAGACAGACACATATACAACCACAGACATACACACACACACACACACACAGACAGACAGACACACACACACAACCACAGACAGACAGACACACACACACACACACACACACACACACACACACACACACAGATATTAACAGTGTGTACATCAGTGTGTGTTATGCCAGCCTTGCCTCAGTGCTAATGGCAGCCCATGGCTGATCTGCTCTTTAGCATGGTTTTGATGTCTGCTCATTTTATTACGTCCGCTGTGTTTCCTTTTTTTCTCTCTCTCTCCTTCACTTCTTTTCCGTTCTTCCTTTGATGTGTCTCTTGTGATGAAGACGCCGCTGAAGTCTTCACAGTCAGTAAGTTGTGTGTGTGTGTATGTGTGTGTTAGTGTGTGTGGGTGTGTGTGTGTTAGTGTGTGTGTGTGTGTGTGTGTGTGTGTGTGTGTGTGTGTGTGTGTGTGTGTGTGTGTGTGTGTGTGTTACGGGGAGAGATTAATGCTAGTTGTTCTGCCTCTGAGCATTATATATATATATATATATATATATATATATATATATATATATATATATATATATATATATATATATATATATATAGAATATACACCCTAGCCTGGTCCAGGTTCCGATTTCACCAACCAACCCCTAGGAGTGGATGAACAGCTGGGTTGACTGTGGACCCACTGCCGCAACCAGGATTCGAACCTGTGCCCTCGACCCTGGGCGGCCCGCGAATGCGTCACGGTCAGAAACGCTAACCGTTACACGCTCACAAGGCACACTCATGTATGGTACCCTCACAAGGCACACTCATGTATGGTACCCTCACAAAGCACACTCATGTATGGTACCCTCACAAGGCACACTCATGTATGGTACCCTCACAAGGCACACTCATGTATGGTACCCTCACAAAGCACACTCATGTATGGTACCCTCACAAGGCACACTCATGTATGGTACCCTCACAAGGCACACTCATGAATGGTACCCTCACAAGGCACACTCATGTATGGTACCCTCACAAGACACACTCATGTATGGTACCCTCACAAGGCACACTCATGTATGGTACCCTCACAAGACACACTCATGTATGGTACCCTCACAAGGCACACTCATGTATGGTACCCTCACAAGACACACTCATGTATGGTACCCTCACAAGGCACACTCATGTATGGTACCCTCACAAGGCACACTCATGTATGGTACCCTCACAAGGCACACTCATGTATGGTACCCTCACGAGGCACACTCATGTATGGTACCCTCACGAGGCCAAATTCTTGTATCTGGTAGTGACAGTCCTCACACTGTGGCCATGATCCTCTTTCCTCACACTCACAGACCTCCTGGTCCACACCAGACATTTTACGGTCCCACAGACCACCGGTCCCACAGACCTCCGCTCCTACGGACCTCCGCTCTCATAGACCTCCTCTCTCTCGCAGACTCTTCCTGCCCCACAGACCCAGTCCACTCTCACACACCTCCTCCGCTCTGGGCAAAAAAAAAAAGAGAAAAAAAGAAAAGAAAAATATATATCGGTCCTTCGAGCCTTTAGGGTGGTGTGGTGTGTGTGTGTGTGTGTGTGTGTGTGTGTGTGTGTGTTTTGGGGGGGGGGGGGCTACTGTATTCCCCTGAAATTTTGTATTTATATATTCATGTATTTTTCCGTCCGATTCTGTATATTATTTTTTGTTCCTTTTATTGGAGAGAAACGAAAGGAGGCTGGGCGGGTCACGACCCGTGGACCAGGAGACCGGGTCACTGACCCAGCAGGACCCGTGGACCAGGAGCCCGGGTCACTGACCCAGCAGGACCCGTGGACCAGGAGCCCGGGTTATTGACCCAGCAGGACCCGTGGACCAGGAGCCCGGGTCACTGACCCAGCAGGACCTGTGGACCAGGAGCCCGGGTCACTGACCCAGCAGGACCCATGGACCAGGAGCCCGGGTCACTGACCCAGCAGGACCTGTGGACCAGGAGCCCGGGTTACTGACCCAGCAGGACCTGTGGACCAGGAGCCCGGGTCACTGACCCAGCAGAACCTGTGGACCAGGAGCCCGGGTCACTGACCCAGTAGAACCTGTGGACCAGGAGCCCGGGTCACTGACCCAGCAGGACCCGTGGACCAGGAGCCCGGGTCACTGACCCAGCAGGACCCATGGACCAGGAGCCCGGGTCACTGACCCAGTAGAACCTGTGGACCAGGAGCCCGGGTCACTGACCCAGCAGGACCCATGGACCAGGAGCCCGGGTCACTGACCCAGCAGGACCCGTGGACCAGGAGCCCGGGTCACTGACCCAGCAGGACCCGTGGACCAGGAGACCGTGTCACTGACCCAGTAGAACCTGTGGACCAGGAGCCCGGGTCACTGACCTAGCAGGACCCATGGACCAGGAGCCCGGGTCACTGACCCAGCAGGACCCATGGACCAGGAGCCCGGGTCACTGACCCAGCAGGACCCGTGGACCAGGAGACCGTGTCACTGACCCAGTAGGACCTGTGGACCAGGAGCCCGGGTCACTGACCCAGCAGGACCTGAGGACCAGGAGCCCGGGTCACTGACCCAGCAGGACCCGTGGACCAGGAGCCCGGGTCACTGACCCAGCAGGACCCGTGGACCAGGAGCCCGGGTCACTGACCCAGCAGGACCTGTGGACCAGGAGCACAGGTCACTGACCCAGCAGGACCTGTGGACCAGGAGCCCGGGTCACTGACCCAGCAAGACCCATGGACCAGGAGCCCGGGTCACTGACCCAGCAGGACTTGTGGACCAGGAGCACAGGTCACTGACCCAGCAGGACCTGTGGACCAGGAGCCCGAGTCACTGACCCAGCAAGACCCATGGACCAGGAGACTGGGAATATCTCCTTCCTTGCCTACAATATTCATTTCACAATTCCTCTATCCTTCCTTCCCTTATCTAGCCATATAGCTCCCCTCACTTGTACGTCCTTAATCTCTCTTTTTTCACACACCCGCGTCAGCTCGCCACATCTCTCTCTCTCTTATCGAAGACCAAAGGAGAACCTCCCACCCACGGTCTAACCCACTTGTTTTGAAGGACACAGAACCCCTCCACAGCAGTGGCCTGCGTCTTGTGCGTGGATCGCCATTTCACCCCAGTTCTGTGCCCCAGTGGGAAATTTCCTCTCCAAGTTCTGTGTACAGTTTCTATGGCTGTGTCTCCTCTGATTCTTATTGCCTGTCTCTGGTCCTTCTGTGTCTCTTATTCAGCACCACAGAATCTGGTCCAAGTCTGCCATAAGTACATGGTCCAGTTGGCGAATCATATATGGTGTGCTTGATGCTCATACGACCCACGGATAGATATAAGATCTTATAGCAATGGTGTGTTAGTCCGACCCCCTTATAGATATAAGATCTTATAGCAATGGTGTGTTAGTCCGACCCTCGTATAGATATAAGATCTTATATCAATGGTGTGTTAGTCCGATCCAACGGATAGATATAAGACCTTATATCAATGGTGTGTTAGTCCGACCCTCCGTCTAGATATAAAATCTTATATCAATGGCGTGTTAGTCCGACCCTCGTATAGATATAAGACCTTATATGAATGGTGTGTTAGTCCGACCCAACGTATAGATATAAAATCTTATATCAATGGCGTGTTAGTCCGACCCTCGTATAGATATAAGACCTTATATCAATGGTGTGTTAGTCCGACCCTCCGTCTAGATATAAAATCTTATATCAATGGCGTGTTAGTCCGACCCTCGTATAGATATAAGACCTTATATCAATGGTGTGTTAGTCCGACCCTCCGTCTAGATATAAAATCTTATATCAATGGCGTGTTAGTCCGACCCTCGTATAGATATAAGACCTTATATCAATGGTGTGTTAGTCCGACCCTCCGTCTAGATATAAAATCTTATATCAATGGCGTGTTAGTCCGACCCTCGTATAGATATAAGACCTTATATCAATGGTGTGTGGCGTCATAAGTCCATATGCTAAGACGAGGAAATTCAATTGTATATGTTCGAAAACCTTGTGTCTCCACTGCTGTCCCCCACTTCATGAGATTAGAGTTTCCGGTTCTCTCTCTCTCTCTCTTTAGAATCGAACTCCTCCAATTGCAAGATGCATGGCCATCTGTGAGGTGTGTGTGTGTGTGTGTGTGTGTGTGTGTGTGTGTGTGTGTGTGTGTGTGTGTGATTACCTCTTTGTACCGTTCCGGCGGGGAGGGAGTTTTACACTTGTGGGAGACCCGTCTCTTGAGCGTTTCTCATTATCATACAGTTTCTTAGATTAATGTATGCTGTCTGCTTTAAAACCAGTCAGTGTGTGTTCCACTCTTGTGTGTGTGTGTGTGTGTGTGTGTGTGTGTGTTTGTGTGTGTGTGAGAGAGAGAGAGAGAGAGAGAGAGAGAGAGAGAGAGAGAGAGAGAGAGAGAAGGGAGAGGGGAAGGAGAGAGAGGATAGGCAATAGTTTAGGTTGGGGATAGGCTGCCGTTTTTCTCCGGATGCACTTTATAGCTTTTAGGTCAGCGGGAGAGAGAGAGAGAGAGAGAGAGAGAGAGAGAGAGAGAGAGAGAGAGAGAGAGAGAGAGAGAGAGAGGAAAAAAAAGAGAGGGGGTGAATGGCTGGAATGTGTAGTTCAGCCGGGGGACGGGAAAATGGCTTTTGTGATTGGGGGTGGGATTGGGGTGGGGGATTTGGAGAGGACTGTGAATGTAAACGTTCGAGCAAGAATTTTGGATCGAGTCGATGCCATAAGTAGACTGGTGCATCAGAGAGAGAGAGAGAGAGAGAGAGAGAGAGAGAGAGAGAGAGAGAGAGAGAGAGAGAGAGAGCTTTGGATTCGCGTCGCATGGAACACGAAGTATTGTACGCAACACTGGTATCCAGGCAGCGAGTTTTGTGTTTCGACGAGCGGTCCAATGTACACCGGGTGCGGTGCAGGCTGTTGGAGGGAGAGGCAAGAAGGTGGGTGTGAGGAACTGATGAATTGTTGGGGTGTGGGAGATAAGAGTGGTGAGAGATGATGAGAGATAAGAGTGGTGAGAGATGGTGAGAGATAAGAGTGGTGAGAGAATGGTGAGAGATAAGAGTGGTGAGAGATAAGAGTGGTGAGAGATGATGAGATGATGAGAGACACAGAGAAGATATCAAGAGGGTTATTTGTGGGGTGGTCATTCAATTCCCAGATTCTGGGGACGGGTTCTAGGAAGAGAGTTGTGAAGGTAACTGGGGAGTTTAGCTTTGGGATGAGGGAGGGAAGGAGGAAGGGAGGGAAGGAGGAAGGGAGGGAAGGAGGAAGGGAGGGAGGAAGGGAGGCAGACGATGATACGAGGCGTTTGAAAAGACAGGAAGAAAGAGAAGGGATCAGATTGCCACATTGAAGCAAGATGTCATTGATGACGATTTTTGAGAAAATTCGAAAGGAAAACAATGAATGATTCTGAGGCTGAGAAGAGAGAGAGAGAGAGAGAGAGAGAGAGAGAGAGAGAGAGAGAGAGAGAGAGAGAGAGAGAGAGAGAGAAGTGGTGTAAGAAACACCAAAGATATAGTAGATTTGGATCTCGATCCACCCTACACGCACACAGACACACACACCTCTCTCTCTCTCTCTCTCTCTCTCTCTCTCTCTCTCTCTCTCTCTCTCTCTCTCTCACTCACTTTTCAATTAGTCCCTTCTTACCACGGTGAATATTCCAGAGGACTGGAAGTTTGCCAACGTAACGCCGATACTCACACAAGGTGATAAGTCTCTACCTGGGAATTATGATCCAATTAGCTTTAGTTGTCTGTGGCCTCTAATCCTATGAAGAAAAAAAAAAAACACCATCACATTCGCGACAGAATCGTACGTTCAGAGGATTACATTCTATACAACGGTTCCCAGATTGGTTTAGATATCTTTCACGTCAGAGAAAGCTGCCTAATTCCTTTTCATGAGCAACATGTACGATTAATGTAAAGGAGTTGATGTCAGTCTACTCAGATTTTCAAAGAGGATCCGATAAGGTTTGCGCACCTAAAGGCTGTAAGATAAAGTCATGTCATATAGTGTAGTCTGGGTTGTACTTCCGTGGTTAGAAAATGAGTTGACTGGCCGTAAACGAAGAATGGTCATTACTGGTCAAGCCTTGGATTGGTTGTCCGTGACAAGTGGTGTGCCACAGGGATCAGTCATGGGTCCAGCTTTCATTCTTATATATGGTTGTCCGTGACAAGTGGTGTGCCACAGGGATCAGTCGTAGGTCCATTTTTCATTCTCATATATGGTTGTCCGTGACAAGGGGTGTGCCACAGGGATCAGTCATGGGTCCATCTTTCATATGTGGTTGTCCGTAACAAGTGGTGTGCCACAGGGATCAGTCATGGGTCCATCTTTCATATGTGGTTGTCCGTAACAAGTGGTGTGCCACAGGGATCAGTCATGGGTCCAGCTTTCATTCTTATATATGGTTGTCCGTGACAAGTGGTGTGCCACAGGGATCAGTCGTAGGTCCATTTTTCATTCTCATATATGGTTGTCCGTAACAAGTGGCGTGCCAAAGGTATCAGTCATGGGTCCAGCTTTCATATGTGGTTGTCCGTAACAAGTGGTGTGCCACAGGGATCAGTCATAGGTCCAGCTTTCATTCTCATATATGGATGTCCGTGATAAGTGGTGTGCCACAGGGATCAGTCATGGGTCCATATTTCATTCTCATATATGGTTGTCCGTGATAAATGGTGTGCCACAGTCCATCTTTCATTCTCATATATGGTTGTCCGTGACAAGTGGTGTGCCACAGGGATCAGTCATGGGTCCAGCTTTCATCCTCACGTATATTCGTGATAGTGATAATGAGCTGCGTTTTAAGTTATCAATATTCACAGACGATACTAAGCTGGGGGAATGGTAAGCGTCTGCAGCTTGAAACTGACGTACACAGCCTGATGGACGCGACTCGCAGAAAGAAAATTAATTTTTGACATCGATGATAAAAAGACTTTAGTTATCGGTAGTTCTCACGGGGGAGCAAACTACTGTATGAGTTGTGCTCAGCTGTACTTGGTAGATAAGAAAACTTACATATGTGAGGTGATCTCCGATGACGTAAAGCCAAGTAACCGAAATGGAAAGGCAAGGTACCACAAGGTTAGGTAGAGAGAGAGAGAGATTTTGAGCCAGATGGCATCAAAGTATTACGAGACTCGAAGTCCACCGGGCGAGCCATAGGATTTTCATTTTTTGTTGTTGTTCTTGTACTACAGTTGGCACAAGCTCCACCCTTGGAACGGAAGCGAAGATAGAGGTTATAGTTAGAGATGTGCTAGTGCGGAGGCGAAACAGCCTTGGACAGTTGGGTATCAGAGACAAGGAAAAAAGATCCGGGGAGGAAGTTATCGAGGGAGTGTTCACCTAATGGTTCTCCTTTGGCAGTAGAGGTTTGTCGAGAGACAGTAATGGTTCTCCTTTGATTATTATTTTTTTTTTTTTTGTTCCTATATTAATGGCCTCGTGTGTGATGCAATACTCATGGACTGTAGCAGTCATTACTGGTCTAATTAACGGCATCATGATATTCTCTTTGACTCGCATTGGTGGCTAGTTTTAGTCTCTCACTGTGGCCAGTGTTTGGCGTGTCAGACACCACTGTGGCCAATGTTTGGCGTATCAGGCACCACTGTGGCCAGTGTTTGGCGAGTCAGGCACCACTGTGGCCAATGTTTGGCGAGTCAGGCACCACTGTGGCCAATGTTTGGCGTGTCAGGCACCACTGTGGCCAGGATGTTTGGCGAGTCAGGCACCACTGTGGCCAATGTTTGGCGAGTCAGGCACCACTGTGGCCAATGTTTGGCGTGTCAGGCACCACTGTGGCCAGGTTGTTTGGCCCTCCAGTGGCCACACTTAGTACGACATTGGCCAGTGTTTGGAGTGTCAGGCGCGAATGTGGCCAGTAATACCTTGGCAATACCCTAGTGGCCAATTTAGTTACTTCGTTGGCCAGTTTCTCTTCATCTCTGGCCAATTATGTTACTTCGGTGGGCAGTTACTTTACTGCAGTGGTCAGTTATATTTCTTTAGTGGCCACTTGTGAGCACGTTAAGACCCTAAGTGGGCTGGTTATGGCACCTATGGAACTCAGTGGTCAGGTTTTGCTCATTCAAACACCCTCGTTAACCGACCTCACCCACTCCAAGAGTTCAGCTGATGGCCAGCTAACGAGGGACTGACACTCACGTACTGATAACATTATCACGGTTCCATTCTTATCATCTGGATTGCCTCGCTGGATGATACTGCTCGTTAACATATTGTCGTATTATGTAGATGGTAATTATGTAAGGTATGATGATTATATACCATGAATTATTGTACGAGATCAGACATGGGAATTCTTTTACTCTGAGGTCTTGTTGTGCCAGCTCATTGCCATGGGAGTGCGTTAGATACGAACGTGTGATAATTACGAATTGAACTTGGCGTTGCGCAAGGTCCTCTTCGCTTCATCCCACCATCTCCAGTTTAATCTCCCCCTTCTCCTTGTTCCCTCCATTTTCAACATCTCTTTATCAAGTTCTTGCTCATTCTCTCCATATTTCCAGACCATTTCAGCAACTCCTTCAACTCTTTCAACCACATTTTGTTTTTATTATCACGCCTCTCTCTCTTATCCTTTTATTGCTTACTTGATCAGACCACCTCACACATTGTCCTAAAACGATTTCATTTCCAAGACATTCACCTTCCTCCGCACATCCTCATCTATAGCCCATGCCTTGCATCCAAACAACGTGGTTGGGACAACTATACCTTCAAACACACCCGTTTTTGCCCTCCCCAATAACAACCTCTCTTTCCACGCATTTTTCAGTGCTCCCAGAACCATCGCCCCCTGCACCCACCTTATGGCGCACTTCCGCTCATATTGTTCCATTTGCTGTCATGTCCACTAAAGTATCTAAATCGTTTCACTTCCTCCGAATTGTGTCCATTCAGACCCATACCCCTCTTTCATGCTAATTATATATATGTATGTATGTATATATATATATATATATATATATATATATATATATATATATATATATATATATTGTGACTCCGTGAGTGTCTGGTGCGCATTATGTAGACCTACATGTAAGCCGAAGAAAAGACGAGCGAAAACCATTTATATTTTTATGACCCCCTGACATATGTGTCAGAATCTTTTGGCGCCCAACAGCGTGAGATGATATGTAGACGAAAATATTAGAAACGCCACGAACTCCTAAATGAACGATGATGGTGATGGATTCTGTGGGTCTTGTTTCAGAAAAGGTTCGACGAGGTAGGTAGTGACCCGAGTAGTGCGTTGAAAGAATACAGGAAAAAGAAATAACAGGTCAGACTGAGCTTACTTTTATGCAGAGAGAAGGAAGGATGGATATGTGGAGAGCAAGGAGGATTGAAATGTGGAGAGCAGGTAGGGTTGAAGATGTGGAAAGCAAGAGGACTGAATACATGGAGAGCGAGGAGGACTGAAATGTGGAGAGTGGGGAGGGCTTAGGGGTGGAGAACAGAGGGACATGGAGTGGGCGAATCTGGGAGAATTTAAATGAGATCAGGAACACTTGAAATTTATAGAGTATGGAAGACTGAAATGTGCCACGCAGGGAGATCTACGTATGTTCGTCTGAAGAGCGAGAGGATTTTATGTATGGAGACTACGAAGGATTTGCACGTAATGGGGAAATGTGAATCTGCATATAAGGAGAGGCGAGGAGGAGATCCGTTCGGGACGGCACTTGAACTGTGGTTTAGAGTAACGAGACGACAGATCCAAGTTTACGCGTCCAGTAAAGGCGTGTTACCTCATATTCATCAATTACCTTCATACCCAGCGAAGTAGTAGATGGAGACATATTTATCAGTTACCTTCATACCCAGCGAAGGGAGACATATCTATCAATACCTTCATGCCCAGCGAAGTAGTAGATAGAGACAGCGAGAGAACCGCCTTGTTTCAGCAGCGGGCATTCCCGAGCTAGCAGACCCACCTGGAGGAGGTGGTGTCCATCAGCGGCGAGGACCAGGAGCCCCGCTCATCCATACGTATGAAGGCACCTGACCAAGACTCCACAAGAGATGTATTCCTGTCGTCTGTCTTGTCCTCTTGAGTCACTGAGCGCCCCTCGGCAAGGGGCCCCAAGGGAAGGACGAGGACCATCTGTCCTTTTCCTCCCGCCGGCGGCGGCAGCGTCGCCCCCCCTCGTCGTCTTCAAGTGCTGAGCCCGGTCCGCCACTCTGGCCCCAACCCTCGGGGAAGGGAGGGTCGGTATTAAGGGCCTTGACCCTCTGGAGACGGAGGGATCTGCTGCATAAAAGGATCTGATCCTCAGGGGAGGATAGGGTCAGCGTGGAGGGCCTGACTGTCAGGGCCAGCGTGAAGGGCCTGACTCTCGGGGCCAGCGTGGAGGGCCTGACTCTCAGGGCCAGCGTGAAGGGCCTGACTGTCAGGGCCAGTGTGAAGGGTCCTATATATATGTATATATATATATATATATATATAGCCAGTCAGGAGGGAAGCCATGAAGAACTCTGCTAACGTAAGAATAACAAGGAATTTTTATTTTTTCTATCGTCTTACATACACTGAAATCCGATATACGATGTGGCGGGTCATTTCCACCCGGGCAAGAGTGAGGTGTGAGAAATGCTTTCCTCCCTCTGCCTCACTGCTCCCATATCATACACGCTTTGTTGACACACACACACACACACACACACACACACACACACACACACATATATTCCTATGAGTTCACGGGGAAATGAAACACGGTAAGTACCCAAGTGCACTTTCGTGTAATAATCATATCATCAAGGGAGATACAAGAAAGAAATATAACAGTCAGTTGATATACAACGAAGAGACGTAGGTAGGACGCCATTTGGTAAACATGGGAGTGTCCAAGACAGATAACGAGCGTATCATAAAATCATTATGTGAACAAGAAGGTGAATTGTTTACGAATTTTATCAACAATAAAGTTATCCAATTTGTATAGACCTCACCAATATCAAGGTTATAATTCTTTGTGTATTTGATGATAGAAGATTCAATGATATCTCTCGTGGTACTGGAGTTAGAGTTAATATATTAGAGGGTATAAAAGCCGTCTTATCTGTATACCACTTGTCTACTGACTGAGCAGAGTTATCTATGCATCTTTGAACACTCTCATCTTGTACACACAACGCAGCGTTATATCGATTGCTCATGACTTATGATTTAAGGGTTATGCCAATTGGTTTAGTTAGATATGTCTGTTGGTCCACATCTTGCCTGGGTCTGTCCTGGGGATTGGCTAAGAGACTGCGTGTTTTCACATGCCTTTCGCTACAAGGGCTTGGATAGCTAGACGGTGGGAAATACATTGGTAAAGGTTTGGATCCGATCCAGGGGCGCTGTGTTGGGGTTAGATACCAGTTTCCTTCCGATGTGCAGAGGTTTCTAGAGGATGCTTGGAGCATTCACGGGCCGCTAAGGGTCGAGCGCACAGGTTCGATTCTGGGTTGCGACAGTCTGTCCACAGTCAACCCAGCTGTTCAGCCACTCTTAAAGGGTTGGTCGATACATTGGGTACCTGGCACAGGCTAGTTAGGGAGAAGAAATTCCTCGCATCTCTGAACTGGACGTCATATTTGAGGAGGATCATTCAACCCGGGTGAGGGTGGAGAGGGGATTGTTGTTTTGACTGGAGGCCAAGTCTTTAAGGTTGAGGCAGATGATGTCTGTTTACAATGCCAGATGTGTCTGTCCGTCATCTTAATGCGAAAGTATCCTGTTAGATTTTGGACTTTGCTGGTTTATATTAGTGTTCGCGGTTATATTGTTTGTTGGTCTACATGGCTATGTGTGTATTAGAAGGATTTCGGTCCGCAGCCCACGCCTGCCACTGATGTGTGATACCATCATGGACAGGGTGGTTGAGGGAGGTAATTGCGAGGGGTCTTTGAGCTCGGGGCGGGTCTACAGCAAGTGTAATGAGTCGCTGAGTGTCCTCATGGGTGTATGGAAAGAACTCGTGCTTGTAAA
This sequence comes from Panulirus ornatus, assembly GCF_036320965.1. Lineage (NCBI taxonomy): Eukaryota > Metazoa > Arthropoda > Malacostraca > Decapoda > Palinuridae > Panulirus > Panulirus ornatus. The sequence continues at coordinate 8,942,911 of NC_092246.1, read as the reverse complement.
TGACTTGATTCTGGTGTGACGGCCTCCCCCAAAGACCACAGATTCGCTGAAGCCGGTGACGGAGTTTGCGACAGTGCGTCGGAGGAGGAGGAGGAGGAGGAGGAGGCAGATGAGAGTAAGAAGATTCGAAAGTAAGGTGATGGATGCGTACCAAAGGGAAGTGAGACAGGATGGCTTGAATGGGAAGGACTCTGGGGAAAGTGGAGTGCCTTGGGTACCTTTGGAGTGGACGTAGCAGCGGATGTAAGCCAAAAAAAATAAAAAAAGCTAAGGGACCCAAGTGACCCACAGGATGGAAGACGGGGGCTCAAAGGTCCTGCGATGCATTAAGGAGCTTGCGAGTAGAGGGTTCAGTGTCTGTGGAGGTGGCACAGACGCGGTCATGTCTGTGAGGTACAGAAGTTCTGTATCAAGCCTGGTATCCAGTCTTGAGCGCAAGAGTAGGGAAGAAGGATGGTGGTGATAGAGACAAGATACCAAAAGGAGTGTGAGTGGTGTGAGGTGAGGTGATCGAGAGGGGGGGATGTCAGAGGTGAGGTGATCGAGTAGGGAGATGTCAGGGGTGAGGTGCTCGAGTGGGGGAATGTCAGAGGTGAGGTAATCGAGTAAGGCGGATGTCAGAGGTGAGATGATCGAGTAGGAGGATGTCAGAGGTGAGGTGATCGAGTAGGGGGATGTCAGAAGTGAGGTGATCGAGTAGGGGGGATGTCAGAGGTGAGGTGAGGTAATAGGTCGAGTTGAGGGATGTGACCAGCACATACAAGAGCTGGAGGAACACGCGCATACAGCCGACGAAGTCGGTGGCGGATATGATACCAGTGTAATAGAGAGAGGGAAACCAACTTCGCGCCGGGTAGGGAGAGAGGAGTGAGGCAAGAGGCAAAACCAGGAGAAATGGCAAGACAAAAGTGGTTTTGATTCCACTTTTGCCAAAAGGGAAATGGAAGTAGAACCAATCCAGATATGTTAGTAGTGCTCCACACTGGGATGCGGAATACATACATACAACACCTCCATCTTCTGGGGAGCAGAGATTGGACGTTCAGTATATGGGATGCCCAGGATATACGGTGGAGTGGTCATACCCAGCATGTTTGTTAACTGAGAGTAAAACTCTACTGTTTTGATGGTTTCATGAGGAACGAGTGAGGTTTGGAGAAGTATTTAGGTAGGAATTTCCTTTTTTCGCACTCGTGACCTGCATTCTCATTCAGCGATACGGCATAGGTTCTGGCCGAATTCAGAGAAGAAATGTGTTCAAATACCGGGAAGAGGAAGAGGGAAATGCAATGGAGTTGGGAGTGGGAGGGAATCGAGTTTTTTGGGGTTTTTTTTTAGGCAAAAAGTGGAATAATCAGCGTCAGTTGAGCAGTGGTCCCCCCTTTTTTTTTGTACGAAAGTTTGATATGTATGCATGCCTATGTTGTATCCATACATAACGAAGTATATAACGAAGTGTATACTGCTAGCTGTATAGGGCGATGCAGCACTGGTTGATTTCTTTTTTTTTTTTGTAGCTTGGACATAACAAAACAAGTTATGGTGGATAGTATAGCCTTCCATGACGTGCATATGCTTTTTTCTCTTCCCTCTCTCTCTCTCTCTCTCTCTCTCTCTCTCTCTCTCTCTCTCTCTCTCTCTCTCTCTCTCTCTCTCTCTCTCTCTCTCTCACTCGATTGCATTTGGTTCGACGTTCAAAGTCTGGATCGAGCATTGGATCTGGAGCTTGTACGAGGTGATCCTCTTGTCGAGAAACAAGAGAGGCATGGAATCCCCTTGTGTGTTCCCGATGCTCCTGTGTTGACACACTCGGCCAGTCTCGGGGTACCACACCGATGGCTTGTAGGACCTGGGCCAACACGTCTGGCGGTGTCCTCGTTTGCATGCCGTAACGCCGGGTTGGTTACGGGATCAGGGGGGCGGCCCTGTCAGAGAAGGGATGGCTCAGCGAGGCCCCTAAACTTCTGGGTTTAAGGGTCGTTAAGGGGACGTGCGGCTTTTAACTCTGGGTTTAAGGGGTGTCAGGGGAGATGTAGCCCTAACTCTGGGTTCAAGGGGCGTCAGGGGAGATGTGGCCCTATCTCTAGGTTCAAGGGACGTCAGGGAAATGTGGCTCAGTGTGGCCCTAACACGGGTGTGAGCACAGGGCCTCACAAGAGTCGTGCTCATGGCGTCCCTTAACGTTAGATAGGGGCTAGGCAAATGGCACTCCAATGCCCCAGTGTTGGGTAGGGCTATGCCGAGATGCCCTGTATCAGGTCCTCGAAGACTAGAGGGAGGGTCCGCATGCGGTGCGTGGCTGCGGAGGAGGGGGGGTGGGGGAGTTGAGCACCAGTGAGGGGAAAGAGGAGTTAGGTGGGGAGGAAGGATTGGGAGGGAGGGAGTCGTTATACTAGGAGTGGTACAGGGAGAGGATGGAGAAGATGGGATGAGGGAGGTGTAGAGGAGCTGATGGGTATATGCTGAGTATGATGCACGTACGGGCCCATGCCCGGGTTCGAATCTCCGGGAGCGGCAGTCGGCCCACAGCCAATCCCAGCCATTCGTCCTCCCACTAAGGCCCACAGTGGGTTCACGAGTGCTCAGCTAAGGCTGGTAATGTGTATGTATACGTGCACACATAGAAGTCAAGGGATGGTACATAGATAAGGATAAGAGTGTATAAACCTCTGTCCCCCCGTAACTCTCTCTCTCTCTCTCTCTCTCTCTCTCTCTCTCACTCAGACTTACACACACTCACCCTGGCTCAGCCCACTGGACCTTGAGAACATGGAGACAGATTTGTGGAGGGTATCCCAAATCGGATATTGTTGCACGAACGGCTTGTCAAGACTGGGAGGACCAGCGAGGCAAAAAAGACGCTGGATTACCGGGCTGAAACGCTGAGGTGTGAGGGACGAGAGTGATGGCCGACTTCAGTAATCCGATTTCGCGTTCAGGATGCGAAGAAAGAGAAAAAAAATATATGAGAAGAGTCGTTGACGATTTTTGTTTACGTTCATGGTCCTGGAGTTTTTCCTTCGTGAGTCTATGCAGAAAGAAGACGCGACTCTTCAAGCATTTGGAGAAATCCTCTCCATTGGGTAAGACTATTTATGACGAGGCGCTACCGGGAAAAATTGGGAAACAGTGGAACTAAGCCGCGAGGGTAGTGTGGACAGTGGTGTTGGGAAGTGGTGTGTGTGTGTGTGTGTGTGTGTGTGTGTGTGTGAGCGTGTGTGGTGGCAGTGTGGCCGATGCAGATCTACACGGGTCCATGTCGAACGCTGCTTCTAGAGCTCTCCCTCCCCGTCTTATATGCGGTGAGGTGGAGACCACAAGGGGGAAAGGGGGACAGGTGAGAAGAGCCACTGACGGTATACAGCGAGGTTACTTGATGCGATGACCTAAGGATAGTGAGGAAAAGGAGGAGGAGGAGGATAGCGAAGATGAGGAAGGATACGTGTGTGAGAAGAGGAGGTGAACATAAACAAGTGTTGAGGAGAAATCTTGGTATGATGAGTGGCGGGGGAAACTACAAGTGATCAAATGGCACAGAAGCTTACCGGGGGTTCGGTAATTACTCCTTTTGTCCAACCATATGAAAAGAATGAATGAGGAAAAAGAAAATCTCTCAAGAGGTTTCAAAAAAATAAAGAAAAGAAGAAATGCAAATACTCAGAGTAAGAAGTGGCAGTGCGTCTGAACATGGAGAGGAGGGGGCGCTTCCTTAAGCTGAGGGTGCCTTCTCAGTGCCTGGAGGAGGTCGTGCAGGTTGGAGGTGCATCATCGTCTCGTCCCGAGATCCTCATCCCAAGACACGAGCTCCTCTGTAGGAGGGGAAGAAGAAAGAAAGAAGGATGAGAATGAAGAGATTTCGTAGTCTAACTGAGAGAGAGAGAGAGAGAGAGAGAGAGAGAGAGAGAGAGAGAGAGAGAGAGAGAGAGAGAGAGAGAGAGAGAGGTCGTGAGATGAGATCCAGGGAGAGTGTGTGTGTGCATCTCTCATCTCCTCCTCCTCCTCCTCATTTCTGAATACAAGCAGAGATGTATTTCATCTGTCAAACCCCGCCAGCATTGTAGGACGAACGGCATTTTGTGTGTGTGTGTGTGTGTGTGTCGTGGGCTGGACAGACAGACCGGCTTCGAGCGAGGGAGGGAGGGGCTCGCTCGTCTCCTTATTCCCATGATAACTCACATTATTGAGTTTGTGGTTCAGCAGGAGGGACGGACGGAACACCACCACACCTCCTGCTTCTAATCCTGCCTGATTTTGGGGACGTTCTTGCGCTTCAGGCACCACCCGCCGGAGAGAGAGAGAGAGAGAGAGAGAGAGAGAGAGAGAGAGAGAGAGAGAGAGAGAGAGAGAGAGAGAGAGTGTTGGGGGGGGGGGGTACGTCGTTCGGTATCTATTCTTTCAAGACGTTTGGTGTGTCTTATATGTCGCAGTGGTCTCTGTATGGCAGTATGTCGCAATGGTCTCTGTGTCGCAATATGTCGCAATGGTCTCTGTATGGCAATATGTCGCAATGGTCTCTCTGTCGCAATATGTCGCAGTGGTCTCTGTATCGCAATATGTCGCAATGGCCTCTGTGTCGCAATATGTCGCAGTGGTCTCTGTATCGCAATATGTCGCAATGGTCTCTGTGTCGCAATATGTCGCAGTGGTCTGTGTGTCGCAGTATGTCGCAATGGCCTCTTGTGTCGCAATATGCCGGGATCCCCCAGAGTTCTGGGCAGCTCACCGTCGTCGCAAGGATCTGCGATGGGTAACGTAACATCAGATGACCGTGTTCCGAAAGCCTCGCCTCGGCTCTAGGAGGGAAAAAGGAGGGCAGTGGTCAAGGCGCAATAACTTCGAAAGGAAAATCGTGAAATTCCTTGAAGGGAACGAGACGCACCCGACCATCTGTAACAAAGTCTTGGAAAATATGTTAAAAAAAAGAAAAGAAAAAACAATAGAGAGCGTAGTTAATGAATATGATAGCGTAACCTATACGCCACTTTTGCTCTCTAATCAGATAAAAGACGGAGTGACCAGAGATAACAGTATGTAGATAGAAGGAAGGAGGATGTGATAGCAACATGTGTAGGTAGAAGGATGAAGATAGCAACATAGGCAAAAGCTCTCTGTCTCTCTCTCTCTCTCTCTCTCTCTCTCTCTCTCTCTCTCTCTCTCTCTCTCTCTCTCTCTCTCTCTCTCACTAACGCCCTCAGGTCATCTGTTATCCGTAAATAATCTTGCTTATCTTTATAATCCACTTATCTTTGGCTATTATTATTTCTCTATATTTTAATCTCTTAATTCAGTCATTCTTTTTTCTTTTTTCTTCCAGAGTCCAGCTGCTGTACCGTGATCACCAGACTGGTAAGAAACTTTTAAACCCGTCCACACTTTCCTATGGAATTCCCATGGTAGTATGTCCATCTGATCCCAATTCTCTCCATACATTTTTTTTTATCTCATTTTTACCCCATTTTTTTTTTTTTAAGTTTTCTATAGAATTTCCATGACAATGTAGCTCCCTCCCCCTTGCTCTCCTCCATACTACATTTTCTTTTTTTTTAATCATCTTTTCCTCGGCCGCGGTTGAGCCGGAGGGCGAGGTGGGTAGGGAGGTACCATATACTAACTCCTGTTAACCTGTCTGTATCATCCCATGTATTCTGTTATCGTCCTGTCTCGATCCCATCAGGGCTATGAGAGAGGCCCCGTCCACACGGGGTCTTGGATACCATCTGGTACCTGAACCTTTAAGGGTTTCAGAAGGTACAACCAGTCTCAGAGGTCGTTGTATAAGCTTGTTGCCTCCAGACGCTCCTGGGCTGTTTACCTATCACACGGGGTCTTCATGTCGTCTGGTATCTTCGCCTTCAACTCTCTGTCACGCACGATTGGTATCAGTACCTTCGTCTGGTATCAGTACCATCAGGGCTGTGTCACACATGCCTGTATATCGTCTGGTATCAGTACCATCATGGCTGTATCACGCATGCCTGTATATCGTCTGGTATCAGTACCATCATGGCTGTATCACACATGCCTGTATATCGTCTGGTATCGATACCATCAGGGCTGTGTCACACGCATGCCTGTATATCGTCTGGTATCAGTACATCAGGGGTGTATCACACATGCCTGTATATCGTCTGGTATCACTACCATCAGGGCTGTGTCACACGCATGCCTGTATATCGTCTGGTATCAGTACCATCATGGCTGTATCACACAGTTCTATATATCGTCTGGTATCAGTACCATCAGGGCTGTGTCACACAGTTCTATATATCGTCTGGTATCAGTACCATCAGGGGTGTATCACACATGCCTGTATATCGTCTGGTATCAGTACCATCAGGGGTGTATCACACAGTTCTATATATCGTCTGGTATCAGTACCATCAGGGCTGTATCACACAGTTCTATATATCGTCTGGTATCAGTACCATCAGGGCTGTATCACACAGTTCTATATATCGTCTGGTATCAGTACCATCAGGGGTGTATCACACAGTTCTATATATCGTCTGGTATCAGTACCATCAGGGCTGTATCACACAGTTCTATATATCGTCTGGTATCAGTACCATCAGGGCTGTATCACACAGTTCTATATATCGTCTGGTATCAGTACCATCAGGGGTGTATCACACATGCCTGTATATCGTCTGGTATCAGTATCATCAGGGCTGTATCACACAGTTCTATATATCGTCTGGTATCAGTACCATCAGGGGTGTATCACACATGCCTGTATATCGTCTGGTATCAGTACCATCAGGGCTGTATCACACAGTTCTATATATCGTCTGGTATCAATACCATCAGGGCTGTGCCACACAGTTCTATATATCGTCTGGTATCAGTACCATCAGGGCTGTGCCACACAGTTCTATATATCGTCTGGTATCAGTACCATCAGGGCTGTATCACACAGTTCTATATATTGTCTGGTATCAGTACCATCAGGGCTGTATCACACAGTTCTATATATCGTCTGGTATCAGTACCATCAGGGCTGTGCCACACAGTTCTATATATCGTCTGGTATCAGTACCATCAGGGGTGTATCACACATGCCTGTATATCGTCTGGTATCAGTACCATCATGGCTGTATCACACAGTTCTATATATCGTCTGGTATCAGTACCATCAGGGCTGTATCACACAGTTCTATATATCGTCTGGTATCAGTACCATCAGGGCTGTATCACACAGTTCTATATATCGTCTGGTATCAGTACCATCATGGCTGTATCACACAGTTCTATATATCGTCTGGTATCAGTACCATCAGGGCTGTATCACACAGTTCTATATATCGTCTGGTATCAGTACCATCAGGGCTGTATCACACGGTTCTATATATCGTCTGGTATCAGTACCATCAGGGCTGTATCACACATGCCTGTATATCGTCTGGTATCAGTACCATCAGGGCTGTATCACACAGTTCTATATATCGTCTGGTATCAGTACCATCAGGGCTGTGTCACACAGTTCTATATATCGTCTGGTATCAGTACCATCAGGGCTGTATCACACAGTTCTATATATCGTCTGGTATCAGTACCATCAGGGGTGTGTCACACAGTTCTATATATCGTCTGGTATCAGGGGTGTGGAGGGCTCCCGCGCCTGCCACACAGGTCTTCCTACATCGCTCCGTGGCTCGAGGTGAAATATTATTCTCTGAAACAAATTCTCTTCCCTCTCTCTCCCCTCCGGAGTCTGCCTACTGCAGCAGTGGCTGTAGGACCAGCCGGGTGAAGGATGGTGTGTATATACACACACACCCCCTCCGCCTCGCCTCCCGTCCCTCAAGAGATATTCGGTGTTTATTACACGGGAATATCGTGCGGTCTTGGTGGTGTGTGTGTGATGCGAATATCGTTGTATATTTTGTGTGCCAAAGGAGCCTATCGCCGGGGGTGTTTCTGTTCACCTCTGTGGTCGCTGAGATATAGAACACCTTACTGGGGGGTGTGTATCTGTGCAGCGCGACGCGCGACGACACCTCTGTGGGTGGTGTGTGTTGCGTATAGTGCGCCCCAGTTGCGTTTTGCACGCTGCGTTATCGCCCCAGTTGCGTATTGTACGCTGTGTTATCGCACCAGTTGCGTATTGTACGCTGTGTTATCGCACCAATTGCGTATAGTACGCTGCGTTATCGCCCCAGTTGCGTATTGTACGCTGTGTTATCGCCCCAGTTGCGTATTGTACGCTGTGTTATCGCACCAATTGCGTATAATACGCTGTGTTATCGCACCAGTTGCGTATAGTACGCTGTGTTATCGCACCAGTTGCGTATAGTACGCTGTGTTATCGCCCCAGTTGCGTATTGTACGCTGCGTTATCGCACCAATTGCGTATAGTACGCTGTGTTATCGCACCAGTTGCGTATTGTACGCTGTGTTATCGCACCAGTTGCGTATAGTACGCTGTGTTATCGCACCAGTTGCGTATAGTACGCTGTGTTATCGCCCCAGTTGCGTATTGTACGCTGCGTTATCGCACCAATTGCGTATAGTACGCTGTGTTATCGCACCAGTTGCGTATTGTACGCTGTGTTATCGCACCAATTGCGTATAGTACGCTGTGTTATCGCACCAGTTGCGTATTGTACGCTGTGTTATCGCCTCATTGCTTATTGTACGCTGCGTTATCGCCCGAATTGCGTATAGTACGCTGTGTTATCGCACCAATTGTGTATAGTACGCTGTGTTATCGCACCAGTTGCGTATTGTACGCTGTGTTAGCGCCCCATTGCTTATTGTACGCTGTGTTATCGCCCCAATTGCGTATAGTACGCTGTGTTATCGCCCCAATTGCATATTGTACGCTGTGTTATCGCACCAGTTGCGTATTGTACGCTGTGTTATCGCCCCATTGCTTATTGTACGCTGTGTTATATCCTCATGGCGTATTGTGGACTGTGTTGTCCTTCCCACTTACGTAGTGTTCGCTGTGTTATCGCTTGCGTATTGTACGCTTTGTTATCGCCCAAGTTGCGTATTGTGCCCTTTGTAATCTCCCCAATTGGCGTATAGTACGATGTGTTATCGCCCCACTGCGTATTGTGTACGCTGTGTTATCGCCCCAGTGGCGTATAGTACGCTGTGTTATCGCCCCAGTGGCGTATAGTACGCAGTGTTATCGCCCCAGTGGCGTATAGTACGCTGTGTCATCGCTCCAGTGGCGTATAGTACGCTGTGTCATCGCTCCATGTCGGACAATGTCGGAAATTTGACGCACTAACAATATTTTATTTCCCTGTAGTGTGGATATCGTGTGATTTCCTCTGTTATGTATCCTGCTGTAACCTCAGCTTATGTAATGCAGTTTGATGTAACTCCATACACGAACTGTATCTGAATACAGCGTGAAATGTAACAGGGTAATGCTGTCTGTGGCACAACATTACCTTTACGTTCTGTAACGAAGGGGTCTGGTATCATGAAATACGCTGTAATTTGTCCCGGTTACGGTCGTGTGTTCTTGCGTATTTTACGCACACGGCTGCAAGATGCAGTAATGCTGCATCGTGTGTAGAAACACGGCGAAACACGGTATGATTTTATGCTGCATCGTGTGTACAAACACTGCGAAACACGGTATGATATTTTACCACACGCTGAAATTACCCTGTATCGTACAGTATCTCTTCCCCCCCCCCCCTTCCCCTCCGTCCCCTTTTGGCGCGCGCGCGCGCGCGGTGTGATAAATCCGACTGTACCCTGATATAATACAGCAAGGCCCGCAAGGCGGTACAGCAACATGTTCGCCCTCACATCGTCCCCATCACACACCCACACACACACACCCCTCCATTCTCCCTCTCCCCCAACACGATACAGCAACTTTAACCTCCCTAATTCAGCAGGCGGTGAACCTGGCCTCGTACCGTCTGTTGCCGTCGAGGGACTTGTACCCCGCGTGTGTGTGTGTGTGTGTTGTGTGTGTGTGTGTGTAAAGGTGTGAGGGTTGGGGGAGCGCGTGGGTTTGGCTTGGGGAGGGGTAGACCCGACCTGACCCATCCCGTTTCTCAGGGGATGGGATGGGAGGGAAGGAGAGGAAGGGACCCTTGGCTGCCACGGCCCACTCTGTTTGGGGGGGTCACGAAGGGGACGACGAACCACAGCCTTCTTCTTCCCTTCAGGGATCAAGCCATGTTAGGAGACCTCTTGTTTTATTGATTCTCCTGTGTCTCTACTTCACGTCAGTAGGCAGAGTACCCGGGGGGGCAGACGCAGGTATGGGGTGTGTGTGTGTGTGTGTGTGAGAGAGAGAGAGAGAGAGAGAGAGAGAGAGAGAGAGAGAGAGAGAGAGAGAGAGAGAGAGAGAGAGTGGGTAGGTGAGACGAGTGGGGAGGAGGAGTGAGGAGGAGGAGGGAGGGAAGGTAGGAAGGAAGGTCCGTGGAGAGGAGGACGAGGTGGAGACACGCGAAGTATACAAGGGTAAATGGACGGGTCTCCTCCGTGGTGGTTGGCGATCCTGATCGTGACGTATTCACGGGCCGCCCGGGGTGGATGGAGCGCATAGGTTCGAATCCTAGGTTGCGTCGGTCGGTCCGCAGTCAGCCCAGATGTTCATCCACAGCTGTGGGTGTTGGTCGTTAAATGGGTACCCGGCTCTGAGTATAGTATATATATATATATATATATATATATATATATATATATATATATATATATATATATATATATATATAGATGTTTGGGTCGAGGTGGTGTGCAAAGTGAGAGGGTTAGGGAAAATGATTTGGTAAACAGAGAAGAGGTAGTAAAAGCTTTGCGGAAGATGAAAGCCGGCAAGGCAGCAGGTTTGGATGGTATTGCAGTGGAATTTATTAAAAAAGGGGGTGACTGTATTGTTGACTGGTTGGTAAGGTTATTTAATGTATGTATGACTCATGGTGAGGTGCCTGAGGATTGGCGGAATGCGTGCATAGTGCCATTGTACAAAGGCAAAGGGGATAAGAGTGAGTGCTCAAATTACAGAGGTATAAGTTTGTTGAGTATTCCTGGTAAATTATATGGGAGAGTATTGATTGAGAGGGTGAAGGCATGTACAGAGCATCAGATTGGGGAAGAGCAGTGTGGTTTCAGAAGTGGTAGAGGATGTGTGGATCAGGTGTTTGCTTTGAAGAATGTATGTGAGAAATACTTAGAAAAGCAAATGGATTTGTATGTAGCATTTATGGATCTGGAGAAGGCATATGATAGAGTTGATAGAGATGCTCTGTGGAAGGTATTAAGAATATATGGTGTGGGAGGCAAGTTGTTAGAAGCAGTGAAAAGTTTTTATCGAGGATGTAAGGCATGTGTACGTGTAGGAAGAGAGGAAAGTGATTGGTTCTCAGTGAATGTTGGTTTGCGGCAGGGGTGTGTGATGTCTCCATGGTTGTTTAATTTGTTTATGGATGGGGTTGTTAGGGAGGTAAATGCAAGAGTCTTGGAAAGAGGGGCAAGTATGAAGTCTGTTGGGGATGAGAGAGCTTGGGAAGTGAGTCAGTTGTTGTTCGCTGATGATACAGCGCTGGTGGCGGATTCATGTGAGAAACTGCAGAAGCTGGTGACGGAGTTTGGTAAAGTGTGTGGAAGAAGAAAGTTAAGAGTAAATGTGAATAAGAGCAAGGTTATTAGGTACAGTAGGGTTGAGGGTCAAGTCAATTGGGAGGTGAGTTTGAATGGAGAAAAACTGGAGGAAGTGAAGTGTTTTAGATATCTGGGAGTGGATCTGTCAGCGGATGGAACCATGGAAGCGGAAGTGGATCATAGGGTGGGGGAGGGGGCGAAAATTTTGGGAGCCTTGAAAAATGTGTGGAAGTCGAGAACATTATCCCGGAAAGCAAAAATGGGTATGTTTGAAGGAATAGTAGTTCCAACAATGTTGTATGGTTGCGAGGCGTGGGCTATGGATAGAGTTGTGCGCAGGAGGATGGATGTGCTGGAAATGAGATGTTTGAGGACAATGTGTGGTGTGAGGTGGTTTGATCGAGTAAGTAACGTAAGGGTAAGAGAGATGTGTGGAAATAAAAAGAGCGTGGTTGAGAGAGCAGAAGAGGGTGTTTTGAAATGGTTTGGGCACATGGAGAGAATGAGTGAGGAAAGATTGACCAAGAGGATATATGTGTCGGAGGTGGAGGGAACGAGGAGAAGAAGGAGACCAAATTGGAAGTGGAAAGATGGAGTGAAAAGGATTTTGTGTGATCGGGGCCTGAACATGCAGGAGGGTGAAAGGAGGGCAAGGAATAGAGTGAATTGGAGCGATGTGGTATACAGGGGTTGACGTGATGTCAGTGGATTGAATCAAGGCATGTGAAGCGTCCGGGGTAAACCATGGAAAGCTGTGTAGGTATGTATATTTGCGTGTGTGGACGTGTGTATATACATGTGTAGGGGGTGGGTTGGGCCATTTCTTTCGTCTGTTTCCTTGCGCTACCTCGCAAACGCGGGAGACAGCGACAAAGTATAAAAAAAAAAAAAAAAAAATATATATATATATATATATATATATATCCCTGGGGATAGGGGAGAAAGAATACTTCCCACGTATTCCCTGCGTGTCGTAGAAGGCGACTAAAAGGGAAGGGAGCGGGGGGCTGGAAATCCTCCCCTCTCGGTTTTTTTTTTTCAATTTTCCAAAAGGAGGAACAGAGAAGGGGGCCAGGTGAGGATATTCCCTCAAAGGTCCAGTCCTCTGTTCTTAACGCTACCTCGCTAATGCGGGAGATGGCGAATAGTATGAAAGAAATATATATATAGATAGATAGATAGATAGATAGATAAACAGATTGATAGACAGATAGCGTTGATGAGATGGCCCCAATTTGGGCCTCAGTCGCCCGTGCCATCTCACCTAACATGAAACAAAGAATTAAGTTGTAAATGGAAAATGAATTTTGTCCGAGTTTGGCGATATCGTAAAGGGAGACAAAAAAAAAAGAAGAAATCGTTAATATATGATCCAGATAGAGTGCGTGAATGAAGGAGAGCGTCACATGCAGAGAGAGAGAGGCTAGGAGAGTGAGTCGTTACGTATGATGTGACGCTGGTTACGGAGGGACAGTGAGCGTCACATGTAGAAAGAGGCCAGGGGGGGAGGGGGGGTTGAGTTGTTACGTGTGATGTAACGCTTGTTACGAAAGGGGAGCTGGGAGGGGCACGGCAGGGACTGGGGATGGGTGAGTCGAGCAGGTGGGTTCGAACCGGTGTCATGGGTATCGCTCAGTGACTGAGCAGTGGCGGACCCCCCCCACCCAAGGTCGTCGAAATTCGAGGTTTCCTCCATCAGGCCAGAGTGCATAGCGCTGTAGCGGCCCACGCTGGGACATGGAAATGGTCGAGGGCCGGTGTGTCCAGCTGAGGGCTCGTCGCTGTGCCTCCATTTACCCTCACACACACACACACACACACACACACACACACACACACACACACACACACACACACTTATTTTCTGTCACTCTCTCTCTCTCTCTCGTGTCCTCCTCATATTCTTATCGTCCCTCCTTCCTTTGTCCCTCTTCCCTTCTATTATCCCCCCCTCATCTCTCCTCCTCCTCCTCCTCATATTCCCTCCCTCCCTTCTCTCCATCACAGGTACACACTTCAGCATCGGTCGTAAAAATTTCTACGAATGAGGAAATGCCAGAGCCATCAAACACTAGGGCCACATTGCTGCTTCTCCTGTTTTTATGGGGATGTTATCAGCGAGGATTACATTTACAGTCTGGGGGAAAAAAAAGAGAAAGATATATGACAAATGTCACAGTAGCAGGGGAAGCAAGGCCCCATGGCAGACAGACGGACGGGCGGACGGGCGGGCGGGGAGGGCCCTCCGCTTCCGTGGCATCTGGTAGTTTTGTTGACTTTGGAATCCCGGTGCATTCCAGTACGGTTCGACCCTCGCGGAACGAACCGGCGATATCCAGTGTTGATGAGGAAGGACTGGAACGCTAATGCAGGATAAAAAGAAAAGATGAATTCAAACAGCGACAGACCACTGGGTCCCTCCGTGCCTGTTTGTGATAATGGAAGAGTTCAGGAACTCATGTGGTGAAAGTAGAAGGGCAGATAGATGAATCTATTAGAGAGAGGGAGAAAAACCTACAAACTTTTCGTGTGACATAGGAGGCGCCGACAATGTTAGTCGTGGACTCGAAGGGAAATGTTTAATGCCTAGGTTGTTAAACGTGGCTATGGTACTGTTTCTCACCCACTCTAATTGGCAGATTATTCCACTTTTTTAACAGTCCTGTCGTAGCGAATGGAAACTTACTTGTCATACGTCTGACTCACAGGAACACAAATGCGTCGTTACTCGCTCACAAGAACCCATTTATTATTACTGGCACACACAGGAGCGAGCATACTCTTGCTGGCTCACAGGAACACACATGCGTTAATACTGGCTCACCAGAAACACACACAAGTATTACACGAGGGGGAGGATGGAAGTGGTCTACACCCCTGCATCAACTCTGACACCAGCCATACAAGACACATGGGAACACGGCGCTCGCCGACCCCTCACCCTCACCTCACTGCCACACTCACCGTACCTCCCCACACTGCCACACCCACCGTACCTCCCCACACTGCCACACTCACCGTACCTCCCCTCACTGCCACACCCACCGTACCTCCCCACACTGCCACACTCACCGTACCTCCCCTCACTGCCACACCCACCGTACCTCCCCACACTGCCACACCCACCGTACCTCCCCACACTGCCACACCCACCGTACCTCCCCACACTGCCACACTCACCGTACCTCCCCACACTGCCACACCCACCGTACCTCCCCACACTGCCACACCCACCGTACCTCCCCTCACTGCCACACCCACCGTACCTCCCCACACTGCCACACCCACCGTACCTCCCCTCACTGCCACACCCACCGTACCTCCCCACACTGCCACACCCACCGTACCTCCCCACACTGCCACACTCACCGTACCTCCCCTCACTGCCACACCCACCGTACCTCCCCTCACTGCCACACCCACCGTACCTCCCCACACTGCCACACCCACCGTACCTCCCCTCACTGCCACACCCACCGTACCTCCCCTCTGCCACACTCACCGTACCTCCCCTCACTGCCACACCCACTGTACCTCCCCTCACTGCCACACCCACCGTACCTCCCCACACTGCCACACCCACCGTACCTCCCCACACTGCCACACCCACCGTACCTCCCCACACTGCCACACCCACCGTACCTCCCCACACTGCCACACCCACCGTACCTCCCCACATTGCCACACCCACCGTACCTCCCCACACTGCCACACCCACCGTACCTCCCCTCACTGCCACACCCACCGTACCTCCCCACACTGCCACACTCACCGTACCTCCCCACACTGCCACACCCACCGTACCTCCCCTCTGCCACACCCGCCGTACCTCCCCTACCTGCCACACCCACCGTACCTCCCCACACTGCCACACTCACCGTACCTCCCCACACTGCCACACCCACCGTACCTCCCCACACTGCCACACCCACCGTACCTCCCCACACTGCCACACCCACCGTACCTCCCCACACTGCCACACCCACCGTACCTCCCCTCACTGCCACACCCACCGTACCTCCCCACACTGCCACACTCACCGTACCTCCCCTCACTGCCACACCCACCGTACCTCCCCACACTGCCACACCCACCGTACCTCCCCACACTGCCACACTCACCGTACCTCCCCACACTGCCACACCCACCGTACCTCCCCACACTGCCACACCCACCGTACCTCCCCACACTGCCACACCCACCGTACCTCCCCACACTGCCACACCCACCGTACCTCCCCTCACTGCCACACCCACCGTACCTCCCCACATTGCCACACCCACCGTACCTCCCCACACTGCCACACCCACCGTACCTCCCCACACTGCCACACCCACCGTACCTCCCCACACTGCCACACCCACCGTACCTCCCCACACTGCCACACTCACCGTACCTCCCCACACTGCCACACTCACCGTACCTCCCCACACTGCCACACCCACCGTACCTCCCCTCTGCCACACCCGCCGTACCTCCCCTCACTGCCACACCCACCGTACCTCCCCACACTGCCACACCCACCGTACCTCCCCACACTGCCACACCCACCGTACCTCCCCACACTGCCACACTCACCGTACCTCCCCACACTGCCACACCCACCGTACCTCCCCACACTGCCACACCCACCGTACCTCCCCACACTGCCACACCCACCGTACCTCCCCACACTGCCACACCCACCGTACCTCCCCAAGTCCATTACATCAACGGAGGAATGGACCCTCTCGAGTGTGAAGTCTCCAGTGCCTTGCGTTCGGCATCTGCGCGTGTGTGTGTGGAAGTAAGCGACGCAGGGAGCTTCAGAATATACCTGATTCACTGGAGAACAACGTTTGCGTTATAAGGTACGCGAAGAGTAGCGCGCCTCGCCGGGTTCTCAGGCCAGCGAGCCCCTTATCAGACGAAAATTACGAGTATCGCGCGTGCGCTAACCATCGGCTTCCATTGGATGACGTAGTATTATATCGTCGGTTATACCCGTGTGGTCGACCACGCCTGTTGGTGATGGTGGGGCGTGTTAGACTAGGTCTCCCGGTGTGGCTTGAAGGCGCGTGTGTCACCCGCTCAGATGGACTAGCAGACGCTTCCTTGGTGCGTGGTCTCGTGGGCCGAAGGAGGAAGACTCGTGTCGATGCTTCTGCGCTCAAGACAACCTTGGTGGACCGGTGGATACTGGATCAGTAAGGCTATTGGTTTCGGTGTATCACGTTCATTACTGGCTGGTGTTCTTATATCCTGGGCTGGTGACCCTGTTGCCTTCAGTGTATCATGTTAATCACTAGCTGGTGTTCGTAGATCCTGGGCTGTGGTGGGGTTTATGCCGTCAATATCATGTTAATTACGAGCTGATGTTCTTAAATGCTGGGCGAATGGCCTTGTTTCCTTAAATATCATCATGTTAATTACTTGCTAGTGATCGTAGACCTTGGGCTAGTGACCCAATTGCCTTCAGTATCATGGTAATTACTAGCTGGTGATTTAGTAGATCCTGGGCAGGTGAGTCTACTGTCCTCTGTGTATCTCGTGTGTCTGGCTGGAGCCAGTGGCTGGCTGGGCCAAGTAAACTTGGCATTGACTAGTACACAAGCGTTGGTGTGATCTACCTGGTGGCTTCTTAAACATGGAGGACAATGGGACTACAGAGATGCCCTTTGTCTCGACTCGTCCTACCTGTTCATCATTTCGATGCTGTGCGAAAAAGTGCATTTCAAATATGAATCGTCAGAAGCTGAACAGCTTTGGATTTCGAGTCTCAGACGACAAGGGAACGTCTCGTACGTTGTGCTGATATTTCTGTCATGTGAGACCTCTAGTCACAGTTGCCTCGTACCTCCACATCATTGCTTTACTTACTGTAAAGCAAAAAAAAAATACAGTTTTAAAGACGTGTCCCCCTAAAAAAGTAAGGAAAGCTAAAAGAAAACGGTTTCCTCCAGCCCATCGGCGACAAGAGACAGTGTCCCTGGACGAGATAGTGTCTTCGTAGCTATGTGCCAGACTTAGATCGGACACGATCAAGTTTTCATTGTGTTGCTGCACGAAATTGGTTCCCGCAGTCGCGCTGTGCATGAAATTCAGTACAGACGTCATTGTTTAAACGGCAGATACGAGGGCAAGTCAGAAAGCTATCCCCGGTGGTGTCCGTCATTCGTTTGGAGAATAGCTCTCCATCGGGAAGGTGGGAGAGGGGGCACACTCATATTATTTTTCTTTTGCTACGGCATCCGGCGGATGACGATGTTAATAGAAGAAGGAGGGCGAGTCGGGGAAATGGGTGCCTTCCGCTCTCTCTCTCTCTCTCTCTCTCTCTCTCTCTCTCTCTCTCTCTCTCTCTCTCTGACTGCAATTCGTCTCGGTCTAGTTTACTGATGGAGTGATCCAAGTCTCAAGAAGAGAGCTGATGATAATGGAGGTGGTGGGTTTTCACTCGTCTGTTCGCACTGTTCGGAGGGCACTGACGTCAGGTAATGAGGGGCGTTTCACGCCAGGGGCCAGCCAGACACCCTGCCAGCCAGCTAACGCAACACTGTGGGGTGTTTCGTCTTGGTAATCTGGCTCAGAGTGTTTCGTTGAGGGGTTTATTCACCTTTCTGTAGAATGGTTAGAGCAAGATAGATAGATAGATAGATAGATAGATAGATAGATAGAGAGAGAGAGAGAGAGAGAGAGAGAGAGAGAGAGAGAGAGACAAGAAAATGGTTCTATGTAACAATATATCTTTTTTAGGACGAGTATATGTTTTAAAGTACGAATATATATATATCTTTTTTGTACGCGTGTATCTTTTAAGTACGAATCAATCTTTCTTCTTTTTTATTTAAGTTACACATGTATCTTTTTCTCACGAATAGATCTTTTCAGCACGAAAATATCTCATTATTTCCTCTTGTTTCTCCTCCTCCTCCTTGACAGGGCCAGGCTGGCGGGTTGGCCCTCAGTGTCTCCTCGACCCGGTGGTGGAGTGGCGCCTGCCTCTCTGCCTCCTCCTTCCTCCTCCTCCCGGAGGCATACCTATGACGTCGGGTTTTAATGACCATTCACTATGTGCAGGGTTGATCATTAGTCGACCCGGGCCCGGTGAGGCAACCACTCCAGATGTGAGGTTCAGTATTTTACGATGTGTCTGACCGAGGAGCTATCTGAAGTGGCACGGGTTATGGGGCTTTCCCCTCACCTTGGTTGGGGAGGCAGAGACGTACCTGGGTTCGGTAGGTGAAGGGGGGAAGGGAGGGTTCGATCGTGGCGTACCCGGGTCTGTGAGATGGGGTGGTGGTGGTTCGTGGTATGTACCTGGGTCTGTTAGAGGAGGGTTTTCGTGGCGTACCTGGTGGTTCTGTCAGGGGAGGGTTCGTGGCGTGCCTGGGTTTATTAGACGGGGGTTTTCGTGGCGTACCTGGGTCTGTCAGGGGAGGGTTCGTGGCGTACCTGGGTCTCTCAGGAGAGGGTTCGTGGCGTACCTGGGTTTGCTAGACGGGGCTTCGTAGTGTACCTGGGTCTGCTAGAGGAGGGTTCGTGGCGTGCCTGGGTCTGCTAGAGGAGGGTTCGTGGCGTACCTGGGTCTGCTAGAGGAGGGTTCGTGGCGTGCCTGGTTCTGTCAGGGGAGGGTTCGTGGCGTACCTGGGTTTGCTAGACGGGGGTTCGTGGCGTACCTGGGTCTGCTAGACGGGGGTTCGTGGCGTACCTGGGTCTGGTAGAGGAGGGTTCGTGGCGTGCCTGGGTCTGCTAGAGGAGGGTTCGTGACGTACCTGGGTCTGCTAGAGGAGGGTTCGTGGCGTGCCTGAGTCTGCTAGAGGAGGGTTCGTGACGTACCTGGGTCTGCTAGAGGAGGGTTCGTGGCGTACCTGGGTCTGTCAGGGGAGGGTTCGTGGCGTACCTTGACCTGCTTGAGGAGGAGGGGGGTTCGTGGCGTACCTTGACCTGCTTGAGGAGGAGGTGGGTTCGTGGCGTACCACCAGGGGGTTGTAGGAAGGGGTCATGTCTTGAGCCTGGGGTCGCCTCACTGTGTAGAGACGACCGTGGTGGGAGACGAGATGATTGCCTTCGTGTTACTTATATTGACCTTAATCAAGGGAGAACTTTCGGTAGTGGAGGGCAGCAGCTGTTGGTGGTGGAGGGCAGCAGCTGTTGGTGGTGGAGGGCAGCAGCTGTTGGTGGTGGAGGGCAGCAGCTGTTGGTGGTGGAGGGCAGCAGCTGTTGGTAGTGGAGGGCAGCAGCTGTTGGTGATGGAGGGCAGCAGCTGTTGGTGATGGAGGGCAGCAGCTGTTGGTAGTGGAGGGCAGCAGCTGTTGGTGGTGGAGGGTAGCAGCTGTTGGTGGTGGAGGGCAGCAGCTGTTGGTGGTGGAGGGCAGCAGCTGTTGGTGGTGGAGGGCAGCAGCTGTTGGTAGTGGAGGGCAGCAGCTGTTGGTGGTGGAGGGCAGCAGCTGTTGGTGGTGGAGGGCAGCAGCTGTTGGTGGTGGAGGGCAGCAGCTGTTGGTGGTGGAGGGCAGCAGCTGTCGGTGGTGGAGGGCAGCAGCTGTTGGTGGTGGGGGTGAGGGAGAGCGTCACGTGGCTCGGTGCAGTGGCTTTGGCGTGTCTGGACCAGGGAGGTGTTCACTGCTGAGGTGCAGTGACTATCTTCAGTGGTAGGTGGAGGTGTTCACTGCTGAGGTGCAGTGACTATCTTCAGTGGTAGGTGGAGGTGTTCACTGCTGAGGTGCAGTGACTATCTTCAGTGGTAGGTGGAGGTGTTCACTGCTGAGGTGCAGTGACTATCTTCAGTGGTAGGTGGAGGTGTTCACTGCTGAGGTGCAGTGACTTGTCTTCAGTGGTAGGTGGAGGTGTTTCACGGACCACTGAGCTTTAGTGGTAGTGGGGAGAGGATTATTAATATTATATATCCTCAAAGTCTGATTTTTTTTTTTCTCTAGTTTCAAGAATGAATTTTTTAGAATTTTAGGAAAGGTTTTCTCCCTGCTTCTTCTTCTTCTTCTTCTTCTTCTTCTTCTCCTTCTTCTTCTTCTTCTTCTTCTTCTTCTTCTTCTTCTCCTTCTTCTTCTTCTTCTCCTTCTTCTTCTCCTTCCGCTTCTTCTTCTCCTCCTTCTTCTCCTTCTTCTTCTCCTTCTTCTTCTCCTTCCGCTTCTTCTTCTCCTCCTTCTTCTTCTTCTTCTTCTCCTCCTTCTTCTCCTTCTTCTTCTTCTTCTTCTTCTTCTTCTTCTTCTTCTTCTCCTTCTTCTTCTTCTTCTCCTTCTTCTTCTTCTTCTGTTCTAGTACAGGAGGGGGAATTTCACAATATCTTGGGAAAGATCTTATCTTTCCTTCTGCTGTTCTAATACAGGAGGGGCAATTTTACAGTGTCTTGGGAAAGATTCTCTCCTTGTTTCTTCTCATGTTCTAGTACAGGAGGGGGAATCTTACTGTATCTTGGAAGAGACTTTCTTCCAGCTGCTTCTGTTCGTTTACTGACTGGTCTCTCTGGGGGTTGACTGACTGGTGTCTCTGGGGGTTGTCTGACTGGTGTCTCTGGAGGTTGACCGACTGGTGTCTCTGGAGGTTGTCTGACTGGTGTCTCTGGGGGTTGACTGACTGGTGTCTCTGGACGTTGACTGACTGGTGTCTCTGGAGGTTGTCTGACTGGTGTCTCTTTGGGTTGTCTGACTGGTGTCTCTGGAGGTTGTCTGACTGTTGTCTCTGGAGGTTGACTGACTGGTGTCTCTGGAGGTTGACCGACTGGTGTCTCTTGGGGTTGACTGACTGGTGTCTCTGGGGGTTGACCGACTGGTGTCTCTTGGGGTTGTCTGACTGGTGTCTCTGGGGGTTGACCGACTGGTGTCTCTTGGGGTTGTCTGACTGGTGTCTCTGGGGGTTGTCTGTCTGGTGTCTCTGGGGGTTGACTGACTGGTGTCTCTGGGGGTTGTCTGACTGGTGTCTCTGGGGGTTGACTGACTGGTGTCTCTGGGGGTTGTCTGACTGGTGTCTCTGTGGGTTGTCTGACTGGTGTCTCTGTGGGTTGTCTGACTGGTGTCTCTGTGGGTTGTCTGACTGGTGTCTCTGGGGGTTGACTGACTGGTGTCTCTGGGGGTTGTCTGACTGGTGTCTCTGTGGGTTGTCTGACTGGTGTCTCTGGGGGTTGTCTGACTGGTGTCTCTGTGGGTTGACCGACTGGTGTCTCTTGGGGTTGACTGACTGGTGTCTCTGGGGGTTGACTGACTGGTGTCTCTGGGGTTGTCTGACTGGTGTCTCTGGACGTTGACTGACTGGTGTCTCTGGAGGTTGTCTGACTGTTGTCTCTGGAGGTTGACCGACTGGTGTCTCTGGAGGTTGTCTGACTGGTGTCTCTGGGGGTTGACTGACTGGTGTCTCTGGGGGTTTACCGACTAGTGTCTCTGGGGGTTGACTGACTGGTGTCCCCTGGGGTTTACTAAATGGCGTCTCCGGGGGTGGACTAACCGGTGTCCCCAGAGATTTACCGACTAGTGTCTCTGGGGGTTGACATACCGGTGACCTTGGGAGGTCACAGACTGGTGTCCCCAGACACCGGACCTCTGGGACAAGTTAGGTTTTGTCTCTCTCTCTCTCTCTCTCTCTCTCTCTCTCTCTCTCTCTCTCTCTCTCTCTCTCTCTCTCTCTCTCTCTCTCTCTCTCTCTCTCTCCGGCTCTGGGGGGATGGAGGATGGCTAGCTTCTCCATCCTCACTTCCCATCTCATGTCCACTCCGGGTCTGTGAGGCAAGGCTCGACCCATCTTCCCCCCTCCTCCTCATCCCAGACATGGAGGAAAAAGGGACTTACTCTTCTCTCTCTCTCTCTCTCTCTCTCTCTCTCTCTCTCTCTCTCTCTCTCTCTCTCTCTCTCTCTCTCTCGCGGCCCCCCCTGATCTTCACACCTGTGTTGTTTGGCCTTGAGCAACGCGTCTGTTGACCTTCCAGACCCTCTCTGACGACACAAGTATCCTCATTAGCGCCTCTCCCTCTTCCTCTCCAGAGATGTCCTCCTGGTTCCTCCCCTCCCGTACTTTACTGGACCACTTTGCGCCCCATTTTCTGTTGTACTGTCTGGCACCTTGCCTTTTGTGTGGGTGTGTATATAAGGTCTCTCAGGGTTGCTGCCGCTGCTCCTGCTGCTGCGAGGAGAGAGGGCTTTGTGTGGATGTCTGGAAGCACGGGGTGTGTGGTAGGAGGTGAGGGAGCCTTTGAGATGTTAATTTCCCCCCCCCACACAGGAAGAGGAGGAGGAGAGGTCCTCTCTCTCTCTCTCTCTCTCTCTCTCTCTCTCTCTCTCCTCTCTCTCTCTCTCTCTCTCTCTCTCTCCTCTCTCTCTCTCTCCTCTCTCTCTCTCTCTCTCTCTCTCTCTCTCTCTCTCTCTCTCTCTCTCTCTCTCTCTCTCTCTCTCTCTCTCTCTCTCTGTGTCTATCAATTTCTATCTATCTTTCTATATCTATCTATCTATCTATCTGTCTATCTATCTATCTATCTATCTATCTATCTATCTATCTATCTATCTATCTATCTATCTATCTATCTATCTATCTATCTATCTATCTATCTATCTATCTATCTATCTATCTATCTATCTATCTATCTATCTATCTATCTATCTATCTATCTATCTATCTATCTATCTATCTATCTATCTATCTATCTATCTATCTATCTATCTATCTATCTATCTATCTATCTATCTATCTATCTATCTATCTATCTATCTATCTATCTATCTATCTATCTATCTATCTATCTATCTATCTATCTATCTATCTATCTATCTATCTATCTATCTATCTATCTATCTATCTATCTATCTATCTATCTATCTATCTATCTATCTATCTATCTATCTATCTATCTATCTATCTATCTATCTATCTATCTATCTATCTATCTATCTATCTATCTATCTATCTATCTATCTATCTATCTATCTATCTATCTATCTATCTATCTATCTATCTATCTATCTATCTATCTATCTATCTATCTATCTATCTATCTATCTATCTATCTATCTATCTATCTATCTATCTATCTATCTATCTATCTATCTATCTATCTATCTATCTATCTATCTATCTATCTATCTATCTATCTATCTATCTATCTATCTATCTATCTATCTATCTATCTATCTATCTATCTATCTATCTATCTATCTATCTATCTATCTATCTATCTATCTATCTATCTATCTATCTATCTATCTATCTATCTATCTATCTATCTATCTATCTATCTATCTATCTATCTATCTATCTATCTATCTATCTATCTATCTATCTATCTATCTATCTATCTATCTATCTATCTATCTATCTATCTATCTATCTATCTATCTATCTATCTATCTATCTATCTATCTATCTATCTATCTATCTATCTATCTATCTATCTATCTATCTATCTATCTATCTATCTATCTATCTATCTATCTATCTATCTATCTATCTATCTATCTATCTATCTATCTATCTATCTATCTATCTATCTATCTATCTATCTATCTATCTATCTATCTATCTATCTATCTATCTATCTATCTATCTATCTATCTATCTATCTATCTATCTATCTATCTATCTATCTATCTATCTATCTATCTATCTATCTATCTATCTATCTATCTATCTATCTATCTATCTATCTATCTATCTATCTATCTATCTATCTATCTATCTATCTATCTATCTATCTATCTATCTATCTATCTATCTATCTATCTATCTATCTATCTATCTATCTATCTATCTATCTATCTATCTATCTATCTATCTATCTATCTATCTATCTATCTATCTATCTATCTATCTATCTATCTATCTATCTATCTATCTATCTATCTATCTATCTATCTATCTATCTATCTATCTATCTATCTATCTATCTATCTATCTATCTATCTATCTATCTATCTATCTATCTATCTATCTATCTATCTATCTATCTATCTATCTATCTATCTATCTATCTATCTATCTATCTATCTATCTATCTATCTATCTATCTATCTATCTATCTATCTATCTATCTATCTATCTATCTATCTATCTATCTATCTATCTATCTATCTATCTATCTATCTATCTATCTATCTATCTATCTATCTATCTATCTATCTATCTATCTATCTATCTATCTATCTATCTATCTATCTATCTATCTATCTATCTATCTATCTATCTATCTATCTATCTATCTATCTATCTATCTATCTATCTATCTATCTATCTATCTATCTATCTATCTATCTATCTATCTATCTATCTATCTATCTATCTATCTATCTATCTATCTATCTATCTATCTATCTATCTATCTATCTATCTATCTATCTATCTATCTATCTATCTATCTATCTATCTATCTATCTATCTATCTATCTATCTATCTATCTATCTATCTATCTATCTATCTATCTATCTATCTATCTATCTATCTATCTATCTATCTATCTATCTATCTATCTATCTATCTATCTATCTATCTATCTATCTATCTATCTATCTATCTATCTATCTATCTATCTATCTATCTATCTATCTATCTATCTATCTATCTATCTATCTATCTATCTATCTATCTATCTATCTATCTATCTATCTATCTATCTATCTATCTATCTATCTATCTATCTATCTATCTATCTATCTATCTATCTATCTATCTATCTATCTATCTATCTATCTATCTATCTATCTATCTATCTATCTATCTATCTATCTATCTATCTATCTATCTATCTATCTATCTATCTATCTATCTATCTATCTATCTATCTATCTATCTATCTATCTATCTATCTATCTATCTATCTATCTATCTATCTATCTATCTATCTATCTATCTATCTATCTATCTATCTATCTATCTATCTATCTATCTATCTATCTATCTATCTATCTATCTATCTATCTATCTATCTATCTATCTATCTATCTATCTATCTATCTATCTATCTATCTATCTATCTATCTATCTATCTATCTATCTATCTATCTATCTATCTATCTATCTATCTATCTATCTATCTATCTATCTATCTATCTATCTATCTATCTATCTATCTATCTATCTATCTATCTATCTATCTATCTATCTATCTATCTATCTATCTATCTATCTATCTATCTATCTATCTATCTATCTATCTATCTATCTATCTATCTATCTATCTATCTATCTATCTATCTATCTATCTATCTATCTATCTATCTATCTATCTATCTATCTATCTATCTATCTATCTATCTATCTATCTATCTATCTATCTATCTATCTATCTATCTATCTATCTATCTATCTATCTATCTATCTATCTATCTATCTATCTATCTATCTATCTATCTATCTATCTATCTATCTATCTATCTATCTATCTATCTATCTATCTATCTATCTATCTATCTATCTATCTATCTATCTATCTATCTATCTATCTATCTATCTATCTATCTATCTATCTATCTATCTATCTATCTATCTATCTATCTATCTATCTATCTATCTATCTATCTATCTATCTATCTATCTATCTATCTATCTATCTATCTATCTATCTATCTATCTATCTATCTATCTATCTATCTATCTATCTATCTATCTATCTATCTATCTATCTATCTATCTATCTATCTATCTATCTATCTATCTATCTATCTATCTATCTATCTATCTATCTATCTATCTATCTATCTATCTATCTATCTATCTATCTATCTATCTATCTATCTATCTATCTATCTATCTATCTATCTATCTATCTATCTATCTATCTATCTATCTATCTATCTATCTATCTATCTATCTATCTATCTATCTATCTATCTATCTATCTATCTATCTATCTATCTATCTATCTATCTATCTATCTATCTATCTATCTATCTATCTATCTATCTATCTATCTATCTATCTATCTATCTATCTATCTATCTATCTATCTATCTATCTATCTATCTATCTATCTATCTATCTATCTATCTATCTATCTATCTATCTATCTATCTATCTATCTATCTATCTATCTATCTATCTATCTATCTATCTATCTATCTATCTATCTATCTATCTATCTATCTATCTATCTATCTATCTATCTATCTATCTATCTATCTATCTATCTATCTATCTATCTATCTATCTATCTATCTATCTATCTATCTATCTATCTATCTATCTATCTATCTATCTATCTATCTATCTATCTATCTATCTATCTATCTATCTATCTATCTATCTATCTATCTATCTATCTATCTATCTATCTATCTATCTATCTATCTATCTATCTATCTATCTATCTATCTATCTATCTATCTATCTATCTATCTATCTATCTATCTATCTATCTATCTATCTATCTATCTATCTATCTATCTATCTATCTATCTATCTATCTATCTATCTATCTATCTATCTATCTATCTATCTATCTATCTATCTATCTATCTATCTATCTATCTATCTATCTATCTATCTATCTATCTATCTATCTATCTATCTATCTATCTATCTATCTATCTATCTATCTATCTATCTATCTATCTATCTATCTATCTATCTATCTATCTATCTATCTATCTATCTATCTATCTATCTATCTATCTATCTATCTATCTATCTATCTATCTATCTATCTATCTATCTATCTATCTATCTATCTATCTATCTATCTATCTATCTATCTATCTATCTATCTATCTATCTATCTATCTATCTATCTATCTATCTATCTATCTATCTATCTATCTATCTATCTATCTATCTATCTATCTATCTATCTATCTATCTATCTATCTATCTATCTATCTATCTATCTATCTATCTATCTATCTATCTATCTATCTATCTATCTATCTATCTATCTATCTATCTATCTATCTATCTATCTATCTATCTATCTATCTATCTATCTATCTATCTATCTATCTATCTATCTATCTATCTATCTATCTATCTATCTATCTATCTATCTATCTATCTATCTATCTATCTATCTATCTATCTATCTATCTATCTATCTATCTATCTATCTATCTATCTATCTATCTATCTATCTATCTATCTATCTGTCTATCTCCCTGGTGGGTGGACTGTATATCCCTGGTGGGTGAGTGTATATCTCTGGTGGGTGACTGTATATCCCTGGTGGGTGACTGTATACCCCTGGTGGGTGACTGTATACCCCTGGTGGGTGACTGTATATCCCCGGTGGGTGACTGTATTATCCCTGGTGGGTGAACTGTATATCCCCGGTGGGTGACTGTATACCCCTGGTGGGTGACTGTATATCCCCGGTGGGTGACTGTATACCCCTGGTGGGTGATGTATATCCCTGGTGGGTGACTGTATATCCCTGGTGGGTGATGTATATCCTGGTGGGTGACTGTATATCCCCGGTGGGTGACTGTTATACCCCTGGTGGGTGATGTATATCCCTGGTGGGTGGACTGTATACCCCTGTGGGTGACTGTATATCCCCGGTGGGTGACTGTATACCCCTGGTGGGTGACTGTATATCCCCGGTGGGTGACTGTATATCCCTGGTGGGTGACTGTATATCCCCGGTGGGTGACTGTATACCCCTGGTGGGTGACTGTATATCCCCGGTGGGTGACTGTATACCCCTGGTGGGTGACTGTATATCCCTGGTGGGTGACTGTATATCCCTGGTGGGTGACTGTATACCCCTGGTGGGTGACTGTATACCCCTGGTGGGTGACTGTATATCCCTGGTGGGTGACTGTATATCCCTGGTGGGTGACTGTATATCCCTGGTGGGTGACTGTATACCCCTGGTGGGTGACTCCCCATCACGTTACCCTCAATTGCCGACACCGCTCCACACACACACACACACACACACACACACACACATGTAAGACTTGGCTGAAGGCGAGACACTCGCCTTTGTTTTCCTGCTGCTGTTAATGCTGCTGCTGTTAATGCTATCAATGCTGCGGTTAATGCTGCTGTTATTGCTGTTAATGCTATCAATGCTGCGGTTAATGCTGCTGTTAATGCTGTTACTCCTGTTGTTAATGCTGTTGCTGCTGTTAATGCTGTTGCTGTTAATGCTGTTGCTGTTGCAGCTGTTGCTGTTGCAGCTGTTAATGCTGTTGTTGTAGCTGCTGTTAATGCTGTTGTTGCTGCAGCTGTTAATGCTGTTGTTGCTGCTGCTGCTGTTAATACTGTTGCTGTTGCAGCTGTTAATGCTGTTGCTGCTGTTAATGCTGTTGCTGTTAATGCTGTTACTGTTGCAGCAGCTGTTAATGCTGTTACTGTTGCAGCAGCTGTTAATGCTGTTGCTGTTGCAGCAGCTGTTGCACTGTGCATTGTTAAGGCGGCCCCGGACGCTGACTACCTTAATGTGGCTTTACCACAGTGTTGACGTCTTCATAACAAGGCGTCTCCTAATCCTGTTTCTGCTTCTCCATTATTAGTGAGTCTCCTACTGCCACTACCCCTGTACTAGCGAGCCCCCTGTTGCCACTACCCCTGTACTCGTGAGCCTCCTGCTGCCACTACCCCTGTACTAGCGAGCCCTCCTGCTGCCACTACCTTTGTACTAGCGAGCCTTCTGCTGCCACTACCCCTGTACTAGCGAGCCCCTTGCTGCCACTACCCCTGTACTAGCGAGCCCCTTGCTGCCACTACCCCTGTACTAGCGAGCCCTCCTGCTGCCACTACCCCTGTACTAGCGAGCCTCCCTGTTGCCACTACCTTTGTACTAGCGAGCCTCCCTGTTGCCACTACCCCTGTACTAGCGAGCCTCCTGCTGCCACTACCCCTGTACTAGTGAGCCTCCTGCTGCCACTACCCCTGTACTAGCGAGCCCCCTGTTGCCACTACCCCTGTACTCGTGAGCCTCCTGCTGCCACTACCCCTGTACTAGCGAGCCCTCTGTTGCCACCACCCTTGTACTAGCGAGTTCCCTGTTGCCACTATCCATAGTACTAGTGAGCCTCCTGCTGCCACTACCCCTGTACTAGCGAGCCTCCTGCTGCCACTACCCCTGTACTAGTGAGCCTCCTGCTGCCACTACCCCTGTACTAGCGAGCCTCCTGCTGCCACTACCCCTGTACTAGCGAGCCTCCTGCTGCCACTACCCCTGTACTAGCGAGCCTCCTGCTGCCACTACCCCTGTACTAGTGAGCCTCCTGCTGCCACTACCCCTGTACTAGCGAGCCTCCTGCTGCCACTACCCCTGTACTAGTGAGCCTCCTGCTGCCACTACCCCTGTACTAGTGAGCCTCCTGCTGCCACTACCCCTGTACTAGCGAGCCCTCCTGCTGCCACTACCCTTGTACTAGCGAGCCCTTCTGCTGCCACTACCTACAGTGCTAGTGAGCCCCCTACTGCCACTACCCTTGTACTAGCGAGCCTCCTGCTGCCACTACCCCAGTGCCAGTGATCTTCCTGCTGCCACTACCCGCCTCCACCACTTCCCCTAGTATACACACGATACATGTAAATACTTGGGAAACATAGTTTTCCGAAGGCGTTAGAAAGTTTAATGTGAGATCCGGCTGAGCCGTGTTTAGACGAGCTGGGAGGGGTGTGTGTGTGTGTGTGTGTGTGTGTGTGTGTGTGTGTGTGTGTCACAGCTCGCGGTCTGTGTGGACGAGTTGGAGGGGGCGTCACAACTCGTGGTCTGTGTGGACGAGCTGGGAGCAGCGTCACAGCTCGAGGTCTGTGTGGACGAGCTGGGGGCAGCGGTCCATCTGTTGTGGCACTCCTGGGAGCCGAGTGTCAGCCCGGTCCATCTGTTGTGGCACTCCTTGGGACACGCGAGTGCCAGCCCGGTCCATCTGTTGTGGCACTCCTGGGGGCCGAGTGTCAGCCCGGTCCATCTGTTGTGGCACTCCTTGGGACACGCGAGTGCCAGCCCGGTCCATCTGTTGTGGCACTCCTGGGGGCCGAGTGTCAGCCCGGTCCATCTGTTGTGGCACTCCTAGGGGCCGAGTGCCAGCCCGGTCCATCTGTTGTGGCACTCCTTGGGACACGCGAGTGCCTGCTTCCTCTATTCTGGCACTGTCCGGACTGACTGTCTCGCTCATGTGTCGTGGCACTGTACGGGAAGGCCACCAATCAAGTTCATTTGCATGTAGAGTGGCAGACTTAGGTAGGAAGAGTGGCACCTGCTGGAGGACCTCCCCCTTCCCCAGTGTCGGGAGAGAGAGAGAGAGAGAGAGAGAGAGAGAGAGAGAGAGAGAGAGAGAGAGAGAGAGAGGGGATTGTGTCGTTTATAAACTCTGCGGGAAGTTTTCGAACGTTACGAAGCGGTGGTGTGTTGAGTGGCAAGAACATATGGGGGTGTGTGTGGGTGGAGAGGCTGAAGAAAGGGGGGTGGGTGTGTGGTTGTATTGGCTGGGGAGAATACGTTGTTGACGAGCGAGTGTTGGGAGGAATATCGTGGGAGCGTTGCGCTTCGAGAATATGGTCTGGTGGTAAGTGGGCTGGGTGGGGGAGAGCGTCTGAAGAGGGAGGTCTGAGCGAGGATGTTTTGTGGTTGAGGATAATGGGAGGGTGGGAGGGTATGTGGCGTGCGAAGGGGACGGATGTATAAGGGTGTTGTGCATGAGAACACCAGGTGCTGTGTTGTGTGTAGAGGAAGTCTGCCATTGAGGAGGAGCGCAACACATAGAGGTGCATGTGTGTGTGTGTGTCTGTGTATGTGTGACCTCCCCAAAAAATAAGGGTCAGGCTACGTGAGGCTTTGCGTAGTTACTGTCGAGTACTTGAACTCAGTTTACAGCTATTGTTTGGGAAAGAGGTGGAAGGGTTCAATGTGAACTCCGTCAGTGTCTGGAAGGGCTGTACTCAGAGAGGAAAAGATTGGCCCTTGTGAAAATTCGTCTTATATATATATATATATATATATATATATATATATATATATATATATATATATATATATATATATATATATATATATATTCCTATGAGTCCACGGGGAAAATGAAACACGAAAAGTTCCCAAGTGCACTTTCGTGTAATAATCACATCATCAGGGGAGACACAAGAGAGAAATGTAACAGTCAGTTGATATACATCGAAGAGACGAAGCTAAGACGCCATTTGCTAAACATGTGATTGTCCAAATGGCGTCTTAGCTTCGTCTCTTCGATGTATATCAACTGACTGTTATATTTCTCTCTTGTCTCCCCTGATGATGTGATTATTACACGAAAGTGCACTTGGGAACTTTTCGTGTTTCATTTTCCCCGTGGACTCATAGGAATATCTTGATCACGCGCAGAATTTTGATCCTTTCCAATATATATATATATATATATATATATATATATATATATATATATATATATATATATCTCAGAGCAACAAGGACGAGAACAGCATCAGTGTGTACCTAAGACAAACCTTACGAGACACGTCGACCACTTGGCTGAGCAGCGTCTCGGGTCTCGTGCCTCCAGGACAACCCCACACCACAAGACTTTTGAGGATGATAGTGTGGTTATCCCATAAGGAAAAAACAAGGTCCCAGGCCCGGGGCAACTCCAGACCAAAGCGCGTCAGTGTCGCGTGACGATATCCAGGGGCCTACATCAAACGAAGGTGCATTATCCCTGATGGACAACGAGTCTCGGGTATCAGCTCGAAAGTGAGGGAAAAACAGTGGGAGAAGAGAGCCGTGTGTTACCCTAGATCTTTGGGGGTAACTTGAGGAGGAGGAGAGACTCGCCACTGTGTGCCCTCGTGAGAGGTGATGGAGGACACAGGTGGACCTCCTCCCCAGGTGGCCTCGTCGAAGTCTTAGCTGAGGATCTTGAGACTGACGGAGGCCGAGGAAAGGCTCCCCCCTCCGAAGGCCCCTGGTTGATGATGTCTGTCTGAGGCTTTTGACTGACGGGCGCTGAGGTAATAAGACTCTGCATAAGTTCCTAGCGGAGGCTGTCCGAGGGCGTGACTGGGAATGACTGGAAGTACGTGCGAGTGTACACATGACGTACGTATAAGCGTACACATGACGTCTGGCGGAGATGTTGCCTGTCGTGAAGCTCTGGCAGGCGGAGGCGGAGGTAGGGCCTTAGGAGGTCCTTGAGGCTCTGGCTTGTGGGAGGGCTTCCCCGAAGGCTCTGACTGGCCAAAGCTGAGGTAATGTCTTCAGAGGGATTGTTTTCTTGGCGACGTCTGATTTAAGTTTCTAAACGGCTGTAGCTGGCGTACTGCCACTAGCGGGTTCTGGTGACGTCTCCCTGCATATCCTCGCCCCCATTTCTGTCCTCTTGCATCATTTCCCTGCTTACTCACCTCCTCCAACCTCTCATTTGTTTCTCTCTTGCTCTTTTATCGGCGCCCCTCTTACATCTTCTGTCTCTTTCTCTACTTCCTCCTCCTCCTCTTCCTCGTGCTTCACCAAAGGACTTTATGTTGGATTATTTCCATGACTGTATTACGGGCCCGGGTCAGAGCTCTGGCAATACCTGGAGCAGTGGTGGACAAAGCATGGCATGTAGCAAGTGGCTCTGCCCCACCAGACGCCAGGCGGAAATCAATTACCGTAGTTACGTTTTCCTCTGCGTGAGCGACGGTGGAGATTTGCGCTGTGCACAGTTAATCCAGAGGCTTAGAACCTAAGGCGAGAGACAGATTGGCCTAAGCGCAACTCATTCTGGGTCTTGTGTGTGAAGTAGAGGCAGAGGATTGTACTGAGCACAGCTAACTCAGGTTTAAAGTCAGTCCCTTCAGTCATTCTTTTAGGCTTCTTAGAATCGGCGTGGAGAACTAACTCGGATCCTGACGAACTTAGGAAAACCTTCAGGTAATACAGAGGACGATTGCTCAACCTCCATTGCCTAATTCCCCCGAGCATCGGCGGATATATTCAGACGACAAAAGATCTGCAAGTGTTGGTTGGCATACCCTGCACCACCACCTGACCACATCATAAACTCGGGTTCCTTTCGGCTTTAGAAAATGAAGCGATCGTCCCCATAACAGTAAAATAAGTCAGAGGGTCTTGGTGGAGGAGGGGACCATCTGGAGCTTGAGGTGCCTCAGGCATTACCCAGGGCAATGTTGGCCCTCCTAGTTTCTCTCATGACAGTCACTACCACCACCTATGCATCCCCTTCTTTAGCCCTTAGCTGACTTGCCTGGCTGATCTACCTCTGTGTTACAGATAGAGCAGCTTTTGATAACCATCGTCCCTCGTATCTACTTCAGTCTCGGGGGATCAACTTTAGAGGCAGTGGTATATAAATGCTCGCAATATTTGGTACACAATTAAGAAATCCTTCATGACGAAGAGTATGGATTCGGACCACCACATAGGACGACTCAAGGCGACAACGAACCACATACTCACCAAAGAACACCCCCGCTAGCGTTCTAAGTAAAGAGTGATCGCAAAAGGTGGCTAACGCTCGCAGAGACAGATCCTCACTTACACACACACACACAGCACAAGAGAACGGCCAGCATTGACGCAACCCTTCATCATCATCGTCTATATGTCTTGACCTGTCAGAAGAACTCGCTCTCTAACTCCTTTAAAATACAATGGGCCACACACCACCACCACTCCCATTTTGGCTCACCACTACCCACACCACCCCTCCCATTTGGCTTCCCCCAGACCCTCCCATCCCTCCCAGACGAACACATCAAAGAAAAACATGGCGTGGACATCCTCCTCCCTTGTCAAGTTAATTACTAACACGCAAACAAGAACACGAACACGCCGGGTCAAAGCCGCTTTTTTACACCTTCTCCCCAAAAATCCCCTTGCTTTTTTTAACTTTCCTTTTCCACCTCAACGTCTTTCATTCATTTCAACATTTAATATGAGTGTAATCTCATTGCACATTTCC
The DNA here is from genome assembly GCF_036320965.1 of Panulirus ornatus. Classification (NCBI taxonomy): domain Eukaryota; kingdom Metazoa; phylum Arthropoda; class Malacostraca; order Decapoda; family Palinuridae; genus Panulirus; species Panulirus ornatus. Next base: position 8,908,522 of record NC_092246.1, on the reverse strand, counting down.
TTCGTCCTCCGACACCATTGTAGCAATGCAGGAAGACAACCACACCCCACCTCATCCCTGACCTTCCTTGCTTAGACTGCAGGTTACATCCTAGTTGTATCGCAGGACACTGCTTGCTGACCGATACTCCGGTGGAACTGGCAACCTCCCAAAGTTTATACAAATGCTGTAAATGGAATCGCGACTGATTTACGGGGTGTTAGATTTCCCCTGAGGGTCTCGAACGTCTCGGGTGCTACCCTGTATTTTTCTGCCTTCTCCTTCTAGACCTGTCTTCCTCTGCAGGGGCTATACGTGCGGGAGCACGACGAATCCACTAGTATTAAACATTGTTTGTGTCCCCGGTCTTGTGGGTCTGGGCTCTGCTGGGGATCTGGACGGGGGTCCGAGACACCTCGGGATCTATAGTGGTGCCAGGGCGTGTCGACATACGCGCCTCAGCTGACCCCCACCACGCCCTGGGAGATGACTGTCCAAGTCTCAAGGTAGAATCGCGGTGGGTCGACAGCCATGACCATTTCACTGGTAGCCACCTACGTACACTGGTAAAGACCCTAGCAGACCTATGGCTCTTGAGTCCAACTGCACTGCCCTTGAAAGCTGTGTGTTATCCCCAGGTGTGATCACCTGATCTGTGGCTACGACTGTGGCTACCGCACATCTGCGCCAGCCACGAAGGGGAAGACAGCCACCTGGCGCCAAACCCATACCGCCACCAGTTACGAGACCCACCCACTCACTCCCTCACTCACTCACCTCTCACCTGCGCCAGCCAACTGTCTCTCTTTCCCTCCCTCCCTCCCTCCCCGCCCACACTCGGTGGAGCCCCTCACTCAGTCTCTCACGTAATGGGAATATCAGACGAGTGGAAGGTGGAATGGATACCTCAAGCATTCTCCGGGCCGCCACTTGGGGAAGACACCGGTGCCTCGGTAACTCATGCCTGAGGACGGGGTGAGGCAGTGGGTGCTTTGCGATGCGTCGAAAAGTCTGGCCACATATCAGTGGAGGAGGATGGTAGA